>NC_061512.1:155081703-155127272 GCF_022539505.1 Lolium rigidum | reverse complement strand
GAAAAAAGATAAGTTTCTGTATTTAGGCTACCAACGGAGGCGGCAGCGCGGCCCGACAGCGGCAAAGGAGGAACATAGAAATGCTGCCCAGAAAAGCCACGATCGTGTCCGCATGTCGGAGTCCGTCCGGTGCTTGGCGGTAGCCGTCAGCTCCGTGGACTTGGCGGTGACCTCCTTCGAAGCGCAAGCCGCTAGCTTCTCCACCTCGGCCGGCCGCCGGCTCAGATCCTCCACCTTCTCCTTCTCTGCTTAGTCCTAAGGGAGGTAGGCTCAGCCGGATCTGGTTCTTCTCCGGTAGCGCAGCGCGTCCAGCTCCCCATCGGCCTTCAGGCAGCGGGCTGCGGCGGCCCGCCTCCTCGCTCTGCGGCGCGGCGCGAGCAGCGGGTTCGATTCAGTACCGGGACCTTGGCGGCCTCAACTGCGAACATGGAAAGAAATGTCAACCAAGCAAAAACAAAAAGAAAGAAGACGCTCGAGCCGGAAGAAGCAGAAACTTGCCCTTGACGGCTTCAGCTCGCGAGGCAAGGTGGCTGTCAATCTTAGCCTTGTAGTGATGGTGCCACCTTGTTGTACAAGGCGGTGCGGCCTCGTGACCACTGAAAAAGAGAACCGTTTAGGCGAAACTGGTAGGCTCCGGCCGGCCGTATGCCTCGAGAGGGCTACGAGGATAACAACAAAGTCGCAGAAAATAAGGTTTGAGAAGCCACCTACCTTGTCGGCATCCTCCGGGCCGCCGGCAGCCGGGCCATAGCCTCGGCGGCCTTGTTCTTCAAGGCCGGCGCGGTAGCCGGAGTAAAGCATCTGTCATGGGGCGCGGAAACGCCGGGCTGCCCCTCCCCGGCTGATTATTCCCGCTGGAGTCCGCCCCCGCGGTGCCGGGCCCTCCTCCATGGTGCCAGCCCGAGCCGGAGAGCCAGAGTCCGAGGCGGACGGGCACTCTGCCGCGGCCGGGCGCCCTTGGCCACGTGCGTAGGCTTCGCGCCGATGGCGGCTCCGCCCGGGCCTTCGACCTCCGGCCGGGAGTCGAGTCGGCCAGCTGGCGCGCGCGGCGCTGCCCGGCTGCGTCTCGGCGAGCTCCGGAGGCGGGAGCGCGGGCTGGCCGGTGGGAACCACCTCCCGGCTCCTCCCGGGGCAGGCGGGGCTCCACGCCAGCTCCAGCTCCTGCCGGCCCGGTGGCACACCAAAACCCGCGCTTCCGAAGCATGCGGCCCAACAAACGCGCGCGGTGTGGAAACTGTGCACGCCGCGAGTGGGCCCCGGGCCGACCCCCGGGCCTCTGGCGCCCTGGCCGTGCGCCGAAGGAGGTGCGCTCAAGAAGGCTCGCCCCGCGGCGGCAGCGGCGGTAGCCCACGGGCGGCACTGGCGGACGAGCAGCGAGCGCGCGCGCAAGTGTCGAAGGCGGCGGCGTCGGCTCCCTCTGCCGGCTGAGGCGGCGGCGCAGCACGAGCAAGCCGGCTCCGCAGGACCGCCCCGGGGCGAACTTTATGGCGGCCCTAGTCAAACAAAGAAAAGGAGTCGAAGTGCCAAAGAAATAAGGAAAGAAAAGGAATCAAACAATGAAGAAAACAAAAAGGACTTACCCGGCCATCTCAGGACCTTCTCGGGCCCTTGGCGTGCGCTGTCTCTTTGGCCGGCTCTCCGGCTGGCCGTGCTCCCACGGCGGCTCGCTTCTTCTTCTGGGCGCGGAAGTCGCCGGTGCGGCAAGCGGCCTCGTGCGCAGAGCACCGCCCGGATCGGTCCCGTGGTGGGACGTGGCCGGCTCCTCCTCCTCCTCCTCCTGCTGCTCCGGCGAGGGCGGCGGGTTGTGCTCCCCTTGGCCGCCCTGGTCGGGCACCACCGGCAGGTCATCGTCGCCGGCCTGGTCGCCGGCTTGATCAGCCGGATCCACGAGATCCGGCGTCCAGATCTTGTGCGCCAAGTCACCGTCCTCGATGCCTTGGCGGGGGAAAATCTGGAAAGCAAGAACAGATGAATAACAAGTGGGCCACGCAGCCGCAAGTCGAAAGGCGCAAGCCGAAACATCAACTTACCAGCTCGGGCGGCGCGGTCCGGTCGTAAGGCGGCAGCCCCCACTCCCAGGCTTCCGGCATGTTGGCCTTGGTGATGTTGTTCACCCGGTGAGCAACTTGGGCCTTGGTGAGCGCCACCTTCGACGTCCGGGTCGGATCCAGCCGGCCGGACATATGCCCGATCTTGTGGACGCGGCCCTGGAGTGGCAGCACCCGGCGCTCCATGTAAGTGCAGAGGAGGTCCTCGGCGCTCAGCCGGCCCCCAGTGACGCACTCCCCCAAGAAGTCCCACAGGAGGTTGACCTCCGCGTCCGGATCCGCCGACTTGGCGTTGTGACCCCAGTTGAGCCGGGTGGTCGGAGGAGCCGGATTGTACTCCGGCAAGTTGATCCAGTCGAAGGCTCGGGTTGGCGTTCTTCACGTAGAAGAACGACATCTGCCAGTTCTTCACCGAGTCGACAGTCGGAATCTTCGGGAAGAGCGAGCCGGCGCGGGGATATATGGAGGCGGCGCCGCAGGTCCTCAGGCGGCCCTCAGTCATTTGCGACTTGAGGTAGAAAAGCCGGCTCCAGAACTCCATGTCTGGCCACAAGCCGGCGTAGCCCTCCATAAAAGCCACATAGCAGCTAAGGAGGACGCAGGCGTTGGCCGGCAAGTGGTGAGGTTGCAGACCGAAGAAATCCAGAAATCGGCGAAAGAATTGCGAAGCCGGCAGACCCAGCCCGCGGTCAAAATGCGCCCCGAAAACCACGCGCTCGCCGGGTTCCGGCGTGGGCTCGATCTCCTCGCCGGGCGTCCTCGTGATCACCTCCCGAGGAATCCGGCGGAGGCGCACCAGACGCTCAATGTCGTCGTCGTGCATATAAGACCCCCTCCACGAGCCGCTCGGTTCACGTGCCATGGACGGAGAAGAGGAGGAAGAAGACCAGGAGAGATCAAAAGGCGAGGAGGAACCGCTTCTCACCGGAGGAGAGCGCGGTGGCGACGAACGCAGCGTCGAGCCGCGGGGCCCCGTGGCGCCGGCTTGGCGCACGAGCGGCTGTCGAGCGGCGGAGAGTTCCGGCAGCGTAGGATCGCCGGAGTTCGCCAGGAGGTCGCCGGGGAAGAAGCGACGGCGTGCGAAGAGCGCTCGGATGAAGTGAGAGAGAGAATAGCGAGCGAGAGCAAGGAAGAAGAAGAAGTGTGCCTCGTACCGCACCAGGGGCATTTATAGCCGCCCGGTGCGCCGGTTGCGCGGCCACGTGGCGATCGTGGGCCACGTCGGGATTTACTGCGGCTATAACTGCCCCCACGACCGCTGCGGTTACCAGAAACCGCCGCGCCACTTCCTCGCGACCGCACCGGATCCGGAGGAGACAGCGATGTGACCATACGAAACGGCCATGCTGACGAAGCCGTCAGAACGGTCAAGTCGGGCGCGGGACTCGAGGCGGCGGAGTTGCCGGTGCGCCCAAGCCGGAGCCGGATGATAAAATCAACCCGGCCCCGAATTCTGGCAGCAAGCCGGAAGCATCATCAGCACTTAAGAAAAAGTGCAAACAACAGGAGCAAAAAAGGCGTCCGGCTGGAGGAAGCCGGACGAGGCGAGCCGGGCGAGGGCGCAGCCGGCTGAATGAAAATTCTCAGCTGGCCCCTCCAGGAGCCGCCAGGTGCAAGCGAGAGATATACAAAAGCTAGGGAAACCTGCCTAGGTCCTTCTTAACGCAGGACCTTGCCAGCTTCGGGGGCTAATGTCGGGGGGAAGACCCCGGGTAGGGCAATGGACGCGGAGCGGCCGGCTTGAGGAGCAGCCGGCTGGAGCCGTGGCCGGCTGCCTCGGAAGCCGGCTGGCTCTAAGTCCTAGTCGGCCTGGCTGCGGCCTTCGACGCTGTAGCTGGGCCGGCTTCTACAAGCCATATCCGACTGGGGTTTGTACCTCAGACCGACTCGAGGCTGGCGAGTCTTGCACCGGAAGGAACTGGGTAGGTGATCCGGGTTCAAAGGTCCACGCTGACCTCATCTCCCGTAAATTACGGGGCACTGTAGAGCAGCAGTGCCACGCGCCAGACAAGCCATCATGGCGTACGTCGGACCGTACGCGCTACAGAGCATGATGGCGACAACGACACCACCTCGCCATGCCGTTGACCTGAGCAGGCGGATGGGACGTGCCACTACGCTCAACGGCTCCCTGATGTCAGCGCCTCGGGAAGGAGCGGGAGCCGGAGCTGGCCATGCTGGCCACTAGACTATAGGGACTTATATGTAAAGTGCCGGTGCCTATATAAGCCGCACTCCCCCCTCTCGTGCGGGGGGACCGATCGATCACTACTCATTCACTAGTCTTAGCACTGCCCTGTGAGAGAGACCTTCGTCTACCTTAGCCTCTCAGGAGCAGCCGGATATACAGCTCAAGGAGCACCATTGTACTGTGTCATTATCATATACACTCTAGCAGGAGTAGAGGTGTTACCTCCATCGGAGGGCCTCGAACCTGGGTACGTCGCCGTGTCGCTCATGCCCAAACCCGCATCCGGATACCGCCGTGAGACCACAAGGAACCACTTCGATTAGCCACCCTATGGCATATGTCATGACGATAACACGACACTATGCACCCTACATTCAGCTTCTGATCAACAACTCTGTGGCTGTGGTTGATGAAGACTTGAGTGGGTATCCTTTGGTGAAGCACAGTGTCAAGAAGGCCTACAAGCTTAAGCCAGTCTCTTCAGCTGTACCTGCTCCTGACACTTTCATGCGGGATGCTCGTTCTAGTGGTTTTGCTCCTGCTCGTCATCCTGATGTCCCGGCTATGAGGAAGCAAGTGAGCCGGCTTAGTTGGTTTCAGCGGCACATCCTTTGCATGAACATTGAGATACATAAGGAGAACTATGCAGCTAGCCGAGAGCGTTCTGAGATTAAGCACACTCAGGAGGTCATTCTTCACAAGCTCAGTGGTGATCAAGGACCCCCGCCTCAGCCTCCAGCTCACCAGGGTTACAGTGGATGGCACTCTGCACAGGTTCCATGGAGTGATCTTGATGATTGCCTTCAAAGGTCCAACACCTCTCGCCGCTCTCCGGATGCACCTGACACTGATGAGGAAGAAGAGGAAGCGGCATACGAGTCCGATGATGAAGATGCCTCCGAGTGATCCCCATGGGGCGAGTAGAATCGCGCTTGTCCCCTTTTTGGCGTTTCGATGCCAAAGGGGGAGAAGTGTTCTATTAGGAACTATCTCGGGGATTTGCATGGTTTGGGCACAAGCATATGCGTTTACCATTCCTTTATTGCTTGTGTTCCCTCTTATTTGCACTATTTGCTTTGGTTGTGTCCCGTTTAAAACTATGTGCTATGTGGTGTGAGACATTGTTATGGTTTTCGGATTTCTATATGTTGAGATCAAGGATGCTATATTATGTGTGATGCTATATCTCCGTATCTTATATCTACACATGGGTATGATTTCTTGCATCATATCTCAACTTCATATTTGTATATGTCTCGTGTTAGAGCTCATGATGGATACCTCTAGTGTTGAGGCACCTGAATCCTATGTGTTGTGTATTTGTATTCAAATGCAAATTACTTATATGCACACATGTAGGGGGAGTGCCTCTATGTTTTTGCCATCATGTTTGTCTCTATAGTTATTCTCTTGCAAATCCGTATATTGTCATCAAACACCAAAAAGGGGGAGATTGAAAGAACATCTCTCATATTATGTTTTGAGTGTTTGATGTCAATGTATGTGATACACTAATGTTTGTTAAAGTGGTACAGGGATTACATAGATATCTATTCATGTGTGTTGGATTTGATCGTCTGTCAAAAGTAATCGAGAAAAAGTTGGCCGAGGCCGGATAATCCGGGCCGGATATTGTTGAAATATCCGGCCCCCGATTTTGGCTAAGTCTCTGAGGAAAAGCAGCGCAGTAGAGGGGCCGGATTTTTGCCCGGATATTGTCCCGGTATTGTACCAGGGCCGGAATATCCGGGCCGGATATTTTGGAAATATCCGGCCCCCTCGATTTTGGCTAAGGACCTGAAGATTTGCTTCTCTGCATACGGGCCGGACATTTGGCCGGATAATGTCATTGTTTTGTCCCGAAGGCCGGATTATCCGGGGGGGCGGATTATCCGGCCCTTACTTAGGCCGGAATATCCGGCCCCCCGGAAGCTGCAACGGCTCTTTTTGAGGGGAGGTATAAATACCCCCCTTCTTCTACCTTGGTGGCTTGCTCAATCATTGCTCAAGAATTCTGCCAAGCCACCTCCATTAGAGCCACCTCAAGAAACACAAGATTTGCAAGATCTCCTTCCTCCCCCAACCAAATCTCTTGATCTTTGGAGATTCGAAGGAGAAGCCACCGATCTACATCCTCACCGAAGCGTTCTTCATTTCCCCCTCACTTGTTTGAGGGATCTCATGCTAGTGTTCCTATTTGGTCCCCTAGTTGATTTGTTGTTGATGTGTTGTTGTTGATTGTTGTATTGTTACAGATTTGGGAGCCTCCAATTCAGTTGTGGATGTGTGCCCCAAGAACCTTGTAAAGGCCCGGTTTCTGCCTCGAGGAAATCCCTTAGTGGAAGTGGGCTAGGCCTTCGTGGCGTTGCTCACAGGAGATCTGAGTGAAGCCTTCGTGGCTGTTGGTTTGGCTTGCGTAGCAACCACACTCCTCCAAACGTAGACGTACCTTCTTGCAAAGGAAGGGAACTACGGGAATCATCTCCGTGTCAACGCGTGCTACACTCTCGGTTACCTCTATCCCACTCTATCTCCTATATATTGCGTAGCTATATCTTGCTTAGTTGATAACCTTGTCATATAGATAAATTCACTTAGTTGCATATCTAGAGAATTTACCTTTGTGTCAAACCTAAATTGAAAAAGAACTAAAAATTGGTTAGCACCTATTCACCCCCCCCTCTAGGTGCGGCATACGATCCTTTCACCATAGCCATTTCATGCGAAGGGCATCATTACGCATATGGAGGTTCCGAATCCCCAATCCACCAAACCTTGTGGGAGTGCAAACTAAGGACCAAGCAAGGGGGCATGCCCCCCCCCCTTTGGCCGATGGTTTCGCACACCAAAGGAATCCACGACAGAGCCCCTCAAGAGCATTGATCATCCACATGGGTAAGTCAAGAGCCATCATAATATATATAGACATCGCCGCAAGCACATCCTTGACCAACACCGATCTCCCTTGGAGGTCAAGAAGGGATCCCTTCCACGTGGGGAGCCTATTAGCCAATTTGTCAATATAAGGCTGAAGGTGGGCCTTTGGCAGTTTAGAAGTAGATAGCGGTAGACCCAAATAAGTGCAGGGAAAAACCACCACCTCACACGGGAGCAGCGAATGAATATGATCCACATCAAGATTTCCACAGCAGATCAGGGTGGCCGCACTCTTGGCATAGTTCACACGAAGACCTGAAGCATCATCAAAGGGGCGGAAAATCTCCATGGCGAGGGAAATTTCCTATTCCCGAGGCCTAGTAACCAATGTCACATCATCCGCGAATAGCGAGAAGCAAAATTTCACTCCAAAGGCAGACAAAGGGTCAAACAGGCCTCTGTCATCCACGACCTTAAACAACGCAGCAAGAACATCCATAACAATGACAAACAGAAATGGAGACAGGGGGTCTCCTTGACGCAAGCCACGACTATGCCAGACCCTCTCCGTTGCATGCCCATTTATGAGAATCTTAGAACTGGAGGAGGAAAGGATAGCCACAATCCACGCACACCACTTTTCCCCGAAGCCACGTGCCCTCAACACCTCAAGAATGAAAGGCCACGACACTGAGTCAAAGGCCCTAGCAAGATCCATTTTAAGGAAGATAGAGGGAGCTTTCTTGCGGTGGAGAGACCGAATAGAGCTCTGGACGAGCATGAAATTGTCCAAGATTAACCTTCCATGAATGAACGCACTTTTATTAATCGCCACAAGGTCCGGCATGCGGGGGCGAGGCGCGAGGCCAGAAGCTTGGAAAAGATTTTCCCAAAGCTATGCACAAGGCTAATAGGCCTAAAATCACGCATCTACACAGCTTCATTCTTTTTGGGAAGGAGAACCACCAAGGCTTGATTAAGCGAGTTGAATCCACGACCACGACAGGAGAAAAGACAATTAAGCGCATCCACAACCTCCTTTTTGATGATGGCCCAACATGTGTGGTAGAAGTTTAGCGAGAAACCATTGGGGCCAGGAGCCTTATCAGTCGGCATACTTTTAATCACCTTCCACACCTCGTCCTCGGACCAAGCAGTCTCAAGATCAGAGAGATCAAGGACCGGAAGGTCCAACCTGCTGAAACCTGATTGTTCTCATGTAGCCTTTTTTAAGAGGGGAGTCATTCAGTTAGATGGAACCAAGTTTATTTACAGGGGGGCTTCGGAGGAAGTCGAAGGAAAAGCAAAAGAATGATCAGCAAAACAACCCTACCCCGCTAAGTCCCCAGGGTCGTGTGTAAAGGCGAAAGCCCGCTGCTCAATCTCCATGTGCACCATATGCGCGACATCTACATCAGTAGCGGTGCCAGCACCATAATGTTGTGATATCTTTTTTCGAGGGTACGCCAAATTGGCGTACCAAATCTTTATAGAAGGAAAGCAGAGTTCATTTACAAGACGCCAGACAACAGTGCGAACAAAGCGCTGGCCCAAACTCCACACACACCTAAGGACCTACTCTCGCGGCATCAGTTGCCTCCCTCCGACTCTAGCCATTTTCCACAGGTTAAACTCCTCAGCGATCCTCCGAAGAAGCTCCGTCGTGTTGCACTGCTCCGCCGTGTTGCCGAAAACCCTAGCATTCCGTTGTTTCCACAGGCGCCAGGCCGTGAGCAGCACGAGCGTGTCGAAGCTCCTCCTGTCCTTTTTGCGCACCAGACTTCGTGCTGCCTCCCACCAAGGCTCTAGACGGCTATCTCTCCCCGGCTCCACAATGTTGAGACCTGCAGCAGTTAGGCACCCAAACCACGCTTGCCGAGCATACGGGCATTGCATGATGACGTGGTCCACGGTATCCTCATCTTGTAGACAGACAGCACATGGATCCACATTCTCCTGAAGACCATGCCGTTGTCTCCGATCTGAGGTCCAAAGTCGATATCTCAAGGCTAACCAAGCAAAGATCTTCCCTTTGGGTGGGGCAAAAGATTTCCAAATGGCCTCAAACATGTTGAACTCCATCGTGCCCTGACAAAGCATACGGTATGTGTCCTTAGCTGAATATGATCCCGTGGTGGACCCGGTCCAGAAGAAGGAATCCGGAACCTGGTTGTTCCTAGGCACCACCTCAATCTCCTCCCAAAGATTCACACATTGTGCGCAGGCCTCGATCGAAAAATCCATGTCTATGTCTGACAACCAGTCATTCTCCAACAGAGCCTCTGCAACCCTCCTGCTGTTCTTTTTCCGCGTAGAGACCATCGAGAACACCAAGGGGGCTATCTGTTCCGCTGATCTGCCGTTGATCCAGTGATCCCTCCAGAAGAGGACGCTCCTCCCGTCTCCTACCGTGATTCGAGCCAGACTCTGGAACACTGCCACGGCCTCCGGATCAAGTGCCAACGATAAACCCTGCCAAGGTCGGCTCGGATCCGTTCTCTGAAGCCAAGCCCATCTTGCTCTTAGCGCCAGCCCATGTAACCTGATATCTTTCACACCCAAACCACCAAGGCGCTCTGGCTTACAGATGCTATCCCATGCCACTAAACAATGGCCTCCATTGATTTGTCTCTTGCCCACCCAGAAGAACGAGCGGATATGTCTAATCACCTCCGCCACGAGCCAATCTGGCGGTTTATCAACCAAGATGTGATGGATTGGCTTCGCTAAGATCACTGATTTGATGAGCGTAAGTCTGCCTGCTCTGCCAATGAGACCCCTCTGCCATGCCGGGAGCACGTGAACCACGGCGTCCAAGAGGGGTTGCCACTCTGCCCTTGTCAAGGGCCTCAAAGCCAGCTGCAAGCCTAGGTACCTGATTGGGAATTCGACGTGCTGGCACCCGAGGATCTCTTGTGTCCTGAATTTGTCCTCGTCCGTCCCTCTGATCAAAGTGGCTGTGGTTTTGGAGTAATTAACTTGCAGCCCGGACGCCTCACCAAAAATTATCAGGATTTGCTTGATTGTCCATAGCTCCTGCTCCGCCGGCCTCAAGAAAATGACCACGTCATCTGCATAGATTGATATCCTTTGTAGGGCTGTAATGCCCGCCAAACTCGTGAGCATCTGTTCATTAACCGCTTTCGCCAAAATTGCCGTCAGAACCTCCATCCCCATCACAAACAGCATCGGCGAAGTTGGATCCCCTTGCCGAAGGCCTCTAGTGTGCAGGATCCTTCTTCCCGGCACCCCGTTCACAATAACCGAAGTATTTGCTGTTTGCAGCAGCAGCATGATCCACTTGAGAAACAGGGGCCCAAACCCTAGCCTCCGGAGGACCTCAAACAGGAATCCCCATGAAATACTATCGAATGCTCTAGACAGATCCAATTTAAGAAGAATGCCTGATTGTCGCCGCTGATTGATTCTTCTTGCAACCTGCCTCACCAGCAGGAAATTGTCGTGGAGGCACCTTTTTTTCACAAATGCCGACTGATTTGCGCTGATAATATCCGGCAATTTCTTGCGCAATCTGTTGGCAACCACTTTGGAGAAGAGCTTCGAGAAGCTATGCACTAAGCTGATTGGTCTATAGTCACCAATGGTTGCAGCCTCATGCTTCTTCGGAATCAAGGTGATCAAGGCCCGATTCAACCTGGCAAAGCCTCTTCCATCTCCAACTCCTAACTTGTGCAAACCTGCCATAATGTCCGCCTTGATCACCGGCCATGCCCTTTGATAGAATGCTCCTATAAACCCGTCTGGGCCCGGGGCCCGATCCGCCGGCATTTCTTTGATAGTTTCCCAAACCTCCTTCTCAGTGAAAATTGCATCCAGATCTTGCAGGTCACGCGGGACAATGCCCAAGGCCTCGAGGTCAAGCGTATATTCCCTGTTTTGTATAGATCCTAAGAGATGCGTGTAGGCCTCCGAGAAAGCCTCCACTTTCCGATCTTGCTCGGTGATGATTTCCTCCCCCACCCGGATAGAAGCAATATAGTTCTTGGTCCTTCGACCATTTGCCACTGCGTGGAACAGTTTCGAGTTAACGTCTCCATCCTGTAGCCATCTGATGCGAGACCGTTGTCTAGCCATAGTTCTTTCCAACGATGATAAGCCGAGCACCGTGAGCTTCAGAGTTTTCCTCAGCCATATCTCCCCTTGAGACAGGCGTCTCCTATCTTGTGCTGCATCCAGGTGAAAAATCACCGTATTGGCGATGGCAAGCTGTAGTTTGATGTTGCCTGTCTTCCTCTGTCCCCAAGCATGCAAGTGCTG
The DNA here is from genome assembly GCF_022539505.1 of Lolium rigidum. Taxonomy (NCBI): domain Eukaryota; kingdom Viridiplantae; phylum Streptophyta; class Magnoliopsida; order Poales; family Poaceae; genus Lolium; species Lolium rigidum. Next base: position 155,115,878 of record NC_061512.1, on the reverse strand, counting down.
CGCCGCGTTTCTGAACAGACCATCGAGCCTCCTGAACGGATCTGTGATCCTCCGATCGCAAACCCAGGCCTCCTTTATTGCCTCATCAAGCCCATCTAGTTTCATCCAGGCCAATTCAAACTTGAATCGCCTCCTGGGCCTTAGTGACGCGCTGATCGAGAGGTGTAGTGGTACGTGGTCAGATAGAGAGGAAGGAAGCGCCTGAAGAAGCGCATCAGGATACTCCAGGTCCCAGTCGATGGAAACCAAAATCCTGTCGATGCGTGTGAGCGTTGGTGGGTCCCTTTCATTACTCCACGTGTACTTTCTTCCATGCATGTAAAGATCCTTAAGTTCCAGTTGTTGCACGAAGCTCCGGAATCTGGACATCATGCTCCTATCCAGGTTGCAGTTGTTCTTCTCCGATGCATAGAGTATGAGGTTGAAGTCTCCTAGAAGCATCCAGGGTCCAGGGCAGAGCGATCGCCGCTCCATCAGTTCTGTCAGAAAGTTAATTTTATCCTCATTTCTCTGCGGCCCATAGACCGTGGTGATCCACCACTTTCTACCATCCTTAGTCGAGACCTCGCCTGTGAGAGCGTGAGTATCTAGACTCGTGTTGGCAATGTCTATCACGGAGGTATCCCATGCCAAAAGAATTCCCCCCCGCGTCTCAATGGCAGGGAGGTACGCATACCCATCGAAGGCAGGCCCTAAACACTGCATAACTATGAAATCGTCGAATACATCGATCCTCGTCTCCTGGAAACACACAATGTTAACACGAACCGATGCGACAAACTCCCGCACCGCATTTCTCTTCAAACTCATATTACCTACACATTTTCAAATCTTTTACAACATTTTTTGGGATTTTTTTTCATATGCATACAAAGGATTGGCCAAATTCCTGTGTAGTCATATGATCTACACCCGGCAGCGCCATGTTGGAAAAGACCCTCTGGTTACTTTCCTAGCTATTTCTCCATCTGCTCAATCAATAATCGGCTAAAAAAAGGCTCACCACTATAATGGTAGCATAGCATCTCCTGGCTAAAGATATGGGTAGCTCAAAACAAGACACATGATGATTACACGTCCCATAGTTGAAAAGGATTTTTATAGTTCGTTAATTCTCGTAATAGCAATTTGCAACACTAACACAAACCGGTGGTATATATAGAGGAAAAGTGCATGTGGCAATGCTGCAACACACATAAATCTTACAAGTCAAAACTCACACATCACGTGAACACTTGCGGAAAAAAAAATCATGAACACCCATGCCCCTACAACGTGAAATATATGTAATGCCAGACAACAACACACCTAGACAGGGTTAAGTTGGATTGAGTTGGGCAGATTGTCAACGTACAGTTTATGATGGTTAATTCTCTGCTCTATAAGTCATATGAGAGCTGGACGCAGCACCTGCTTTCCTGCAGAGGGGACTCTACCATGCTTACATGCATCACAAGCTCGGGTGCTGTCGGCTGGCTCGGGTGATATCGAAGATCGATGTGTTTGCTCCTGTCATGGAACACAGGGTTCTTCCTGAGGGAGATTGCAGATCTGTTGTCGATGAAGAGCTCGAACTTGTGCGTCTCTTCATCCGTCAGTTCGCCCAGCAACCGAGCCAGCCATACCCCCTGACAAACTGCTCCAGTCCTGCGACGTACTCCGCCTCACACGAAGAGAGAGTCACAATCTTCTGCTTCTGTGATTGCCAGCTGATCGGGCTGCTGCCGAGAAAGAAGAATGCTCCCGAAGTACTCTTGCGATCATCTTGATCTCCAGCGTGATCGCTGTCAGAGAAGCCGACCAACTTGGCCTTCTCAGTTCTTCTCGAAAACCAGCATCCGTGGCGAAGTGTGCCGGCGATGTACCTGAGCACATGCTTAACAGCAGCTTGATGCTCCACCGTGGGTCTTTCCATGAAGCGGCTCACATAGCTGACTGCAAAGGTGATGTCAGGACGTGTGTGCACCAAGTACCTGAGACTGCCGACAGTGCTTCTGTATTAAGTTTCGTCCACTGGTGTTGCAGTGCTGTCCTTGCTGAGCTTGAGCCTGTTCTCTGCTGGCGTCGAGCAAGGGTTGCAGCCCGCCAATCCGCTCTTCTCAAGAATCTTCTGAGCATACGCGGTTTGGGTCACCAGGATGCCAGTCTCCCTCTGCTCCACCTCCAGGCCAAGATAAAAACTTAACCTGCCCGGATCAGTCATGCGGAAGGTGCTCTTCATTTCTTCCTTGAACGCGATAATGCCGCGATCGCTGCTGCCAGTGATGATCAAATCATCCACGTAAATGCCCAGCAGGATAAGGTCGCCCCCTTCGCCGCGCTTGTACAGGGCGTGCTCCGATGGGCACCGAGCAAAGCCGAGGCGTCGCAGCTCAGTGTCCAGCTTCGAGTTCTAGGGCCTTGCGCAGGCGAAGAACCTTGCCGCGGCTGTTTGGCGCTTCGAAGCCAGGTGGTTGGCTGACGTACACCTCCTCGTCCAGCTCGCCGTTGAGGAAGGCAGTTTTCACGTCCATGTGATGTACTGCCCAGCCGTCGTGCGCGACGAGTGCCAGGAGGAGGCGCACTGACTCGAGCCGTGTGACGGGAGCGTACACCTCGTCGTAGTCCACGCCGTGACGCTGTACGAATCCCTTCGCCACCAGGCGAGCCTTGTACTTCTGTACAGCCCCGTTCTCGTCTCTCTTCTCCTTGAAGATCCACTTGAGGCCGATGGGGCGATGACCGGCGGGGAGTGTGGCCAGCTCCCAGGTGCCATTCTCCGTGATCGAGTCCATCTCGTCGCGCATCGCTTGCCTCCAGCAGGCGTGCTCATCCGCTTCACGGAACGAGCTGGGTGCCTCAGACGCGGCGAGGTGCAGCTCCTCGGCGTCCTGTTCGTCTTCATCGTCACGAACTGGTCCTGCGTTGATCACGTTCTGCAGGGTCCTGAACCGGTGCGGGTGCCCACCACTGTCAGCAGCGTCGAGCATGGACGCGAAGCTGGTGGGCAGCGACGCGAACTGGACCTGTGGTGGTGGCGTCGGAGCGTCAGGAGTTGTTGGTGACGCTGCGCCATGGTTCGTGGGCCCTGGCGTGTCGTTCATCATTGGCGATGCAGCGTTTGACACCGGTGTGACCGGCGAGGGTGGCGCTGGAGAGGCATTCCCCCGCGGCTCTGAGAACTCGCTCATGGTCATGTAGTCGACCGTGAACGAGCTCGTGGCGCCGGAGACGCTGACTGGTTCCGCTGCCCAATTCCACTTGGCCTTCTCGTCGAAGACGACGTCACGGCTGATGCACACGCGTTTCTCGATGGGATCGTAGCAGCGGTACGCCTTGCTGCCGCGCTAGTACCCAATGAAGATCATCGGGCGGCTCCGGTCCTCCAGTTTCTTCAGGTGCGGCCGCACGTCCTTGACGTGCGCCACACTCCCGAAGGTCCGCAGGTGAGTCACATCTGGGCGAGCTCCATGCCACGCCTCATAGGGAGTCATGCCAGTGACACTCTGCGTCGGTGCTCGGTTCAGGAGATAGACTGCGGTGCTCACCGCTTCTCCCCAGAATGTGGCGGGCATGCTTTTTGCCTTCAGGAGGCTCCGCGCCATGCCAACGATGGTCTGGTTGCGCCGCTCCACGACCCCATTCTGTTGGGGAGAATAGGGGGCCGTGAGATGCCGCTGGATGCCGCTGTCCGCGAGGAAGTGCGCGGACGTGAACTCGCCGCCCCTGTCTGTGAGGAGCGTGCGTAGTCGTTCGCCGGACTCCAGTTCAGCCCCGGCGCGGAACCGCTTGATCGCTTCGGCTGCATCGCTCTTCTTCTCCAACAGCACTATCCACATGTAGCGGCTTTTGTCGTCGACGAGGAGAAGGAACAACTTCTTGCCGCTCGGGGTCGCCGGCGTGATTGGCCTGCAGATGTCGCCGTGGACAAGCTCGAGTAGTTTGTCGACTCGAAACTTGGCCACGCGAGGGAATGGGGCGCGGCGGTGCTTCCCGGCGAGACAGCTGTCACATAGTGCGTCAGGATGATTCAGCAGGGGCAGGCCACATACCATTTCGTCTCGCCCAAGTTTCCCGAGGGAGTCGAAGTTCAGGTGGCCGTAGCGCCCATGCCACAGCCACGGGTCTTCGCCGCCGCGTGTCAGCAGTGACACTGGCTGATCCACCTTGAGATCGGCGACGTAGAGGCGGTTTCGCCCGCGCACCACCTTGGCCATGAGACGCCGGCGACGGGCATGCACGACGCAGGCGCCATTCTCGATCAGAACCTGGCAGCCGAACTCGTCGAGTTGGCCCAGGCTGACGATGTTGTTCTTGAGCCTGGGGATGTAGTACACCCCGCCGAGCGCGCAGTGGCCGCCCGCCCTTGCACTTGAAGAGGATGGTGCCACGGCCTTCGATCGCCACTGTCGACCCGTCGCCCAGCTTGACGGTGCCATGCACCGACGTGTCAAGCTCGGAGAACGCCGCGCGCCAGCCAGACATATGGTTGCTGGCGCCGGAGTCAAGGTACCAGCCTGGCTCGGTCTCCTCGACGCGCCCCAGATGCACCTAGGCACGATCCTCGACGAGGTGGATGGCGTTTTGCGGCGCTGGTGGCGCGATCGCGTTGTCCGCGATGGCGCACAGCTCCACCATCAGAAAGGCAGGCTCCTCCTCGTCGGCTTGCTGGACAAGGTTTGCCTCCTCCTCCCTCTTCTTCTTGCGGCAGTCACGGGCCCCGTGGCCCTTTTTCTCGCAGTATCTGCACTTATCGTCCTTGGACGGGCCAGTGCCTCCGGCGCGTGCGCCGTCCTTGGCGCCGCCGTTCCCGCCGTTCTGGCGGCCCTTTTGCTGCTTACCGGAGCCGGATCCTCCCGATCCGGGCTGACGGCTGGCGCTACGAGCACGCCACTCCTCCGTGAGAAGTACGCGCTCGCCCGTCTCAGCTTCGGGCTCACCACGCCCCTCCGACGCGGTGAGGCGCCCGCTGAGTTCTTCGATCGACAGTTCCTTCAGATCAAGCAACGTCTCAATGGAGCAGGCCATGGGTGCATACCTGGTCGGAACGACGCGCATAATCTTCTGCACGCCGTCGAGCTCCGACGTGGTGTCTCCAAGGGACTGCAGCTCGGTGACGACGCTCGAGACGCGGATTGAGAAGTCCTCAACATTCTCACCGCTCTTGAACCGGAGGTTGTCGAAGTCCTTGCGAAGCCGCTGGCGGCGCGCCTCGTGGACACGATCCACGCCGACGCGCATCGTCTTGATCATGTCCCATGCGGCCTTGGCGTTGTCCTTGGCGGCAAGGAGTTGCACCAACTCCGGTGGCACCGAGCTCAGGATGGCGCCGAGCGCCTGTCTCTCCTGACGCTCCGGTGTGTCGTCCGCGTCGACAGCCTCCCAGAGCCCTGCGGCCTGGAGCTTGACGCGCATCAGGATCGCCCACTCCGTGTAGTTGGTCTTGGTGAGCGTGGGCCAGGACGCGGATCTGCCGCCGCCGCCCTCCCGCACGATCGTCTCCCGCACAACTATTTCGCCGCCGCGGCTCCTCACCCTGCAACGTCCGCGGCTCTCAGAGCGCGCGCGACCAGGGCTCTTGGAGACGCTCTTCCCGGCGGCCGCCGTCTGGGGCGGCGGTGGTGGCGGAGGGGGAGTCCCAACCATGGGGTTAGGGCTCTGATACCAAATGTTATCCTAAACCCTTACTTCTACCTCGCGATCGTGAGTACGAGAGAGAGATACAGAGAAAGAACTGAGAGAGTTTGTGCTTCGTAAAGCCTTGCAGCTTTTCTGTTCTCGCCTTCCTTTTATTGATTGCGAAGGAAAACGGAAAGGAGCGAGAGATCAGGGATCGATCCGATACGGCCGTGCCATCCCACGACTAACGAGCACGATGTGATCACGTCATCCACTAAACCTACGACCAGGACTTGCGGAGAACTGGTCCACCTAGCTACGGCATGTCACGAACAGACCTCGTGACAGCAAATTCAGTTAAGGAAAAATAAACCTGAACCTACTGAAAACTGGAAACTATGGTGTGCAGAATTAAAAGGCTAACATCTTCGCCATTGTCCAGTCGATGCTGGTATACACCGGCTTGACTGAGGAGCTGCAGCAGTTCTTCAAGAAGGGCAAAAAAACATCTGGGAGTAGCAAGTCAAGCGAGAAAGAAGAAGCTAGGGAGCAGTAATTGGGAGGCCACGATGAAACAAAGGATGAGCAACATGAAGGGAGATGGTGGGGCTATCGTGGCTCGAAGACATAACCTCATATGAAGATTTGCAGGAGGCCTTCGATGTCATGGGAGATGGTTACAGGATGTATTCTCTAGTAGCTACACAAAATGCGATGATTTTGTCCGGGCAGGCGGCAGCCATAGTCTGGAAGGAGCTGAGAGGGGGTTTGTGTTCATAGAAGCCACGATCCCTTTTTATTTTGTAGGAAAAGGCTACTTTTGTGCAGAATATGGCACTTGTAGATCAACTGGTACAATATTGCATCGTGGCATTGACGGCCCCTAAGTCCTCATTGTGCTTTCCTCTTGCTGTCATCATCTGTTCCAAGGTTTTCAGTATCGGGGTACTTTCTTGTCTACTATGAGATTTTTATTTTAAATAATATATACACTAATAACGTACCTCAAATAAATTTAATTAAAATTTTAATTTGAATTTGGGGCATATTTTATGTCTTTCATACATGCTGATTATGTAGATGATGCATTACAAACATAGCTAATTATGAAACCGTGTCTAGGAGGAACTAGACACTTTTTGATATAGTAGAAGCGGGACTTGACGTGACAATTCCGAAATTCGTCCTTGACAGGAATCGAACTCCGGTCGTTAGGGTGCGCCACTGTGACCCCAACCAGTGTCTAGGAAACTAGAACACTATTGATATAGTAGAAGCGGGACTTGGCGTGACAATTTCAGTAATTCGTTCCTCACAGGAATCGAACTCTAGTTGTTAGGGTGCGCCACTGCGACCCCAACCACTAGGCTAAGCCTACGTTGAATCTGCAAAACAAAAAAAGACTATATGCTGAACCAGTACACCTTTTTCCCTGTATGTATAAACTCTTCTATTATACCCATCTCACTCAGACTAACGGTTGGACGTTGAAATGTTTAATACCTAGTTAGCCTTGAGACTACAAATAACTTTTACTCTTCAGCTTGCCGCTTTATTGTGTTCATATTTTGTTAGCATAGGTATGGGATCGTATGGTATCGACTTAGTATCGATACCATGATACGTATCGGGTACGAGTAAGATACTACCGAATTGAGATATCATTATGATACTTCATTGGCCTGGCCATAGTAGTATCGTAAAATTGTAAGATACTACGATATCGGAGTGTCTATCGGGATGCTGACAACTATGATCCCAATTGTTTCTGGCCGTCTACCTTTTTTTTTGGCTTTCATTTGATCTTTACTATGGTGGCAAGGGCCGTGATGCGGGACAAGTTTTTGGGTTGATCTTGCTCTAATTCCCTTCTATTCCGTAACTCATTTTGCTCTGCTTTTTTGTTTTGCGGGACAACTTGCTTGCCCTTGCCACCCTAGTCTTCAGAGTATGGTCAAGTACTCAAGTTCAAGCCTAGACTAGTTAACCTTTTTCTAAGTGTTTCGAGAGTAATTAACCTCAGTGCAACAGAATTGGGTGGTACACATTGAAAGCACCACCGAAAATTAGTTAATTAACTACCAGTTGTTGAGTTGTACTTTTAGTTAGATGATTGATCTACTCTACGTTGCATGTAAACTGCACCAAATAAATGCACCAAAGATCGGCGGCTGCAAGAAGCTACCGCCTCATAGATGGATGAACAAGAACCTCGGCTCATCGTTGGCCTAACTGCTACTATGTGAGAGCTCGTACTTATCACTATATATAAAATCTTGCTCTTGGTGTGTAGGCAAACCCGCGCGCGCATTCACAGCTCGCAATCCTGAAAAACATGTCCCCTCTGCGACAAGTGCGACGTGCCATGCCCGCTCTCTTTGTCCTCGCGCAAGTGGTCTTGGCAGCGGCACGCCGGGGAGCTGCCGCCGCTGATCCTCCAGGCAGGGTCCCGGCGGTGATCGTGTTCGGCGACTCCACGGCGGACACGGGCAACAACAACTTCATCCAGACCATGGCCAGGGGCAACCACCCACCGTACGGGCGCGACTACTCTGGCGGCGTCGCCACCGGTCGGTTCTCCAACGGCCGCCTCCCCGCCGACTTCGTCTCCGAGGCCCTGGGCCTGCCGCCCTCCGTGCCGGCGTACCTCGATCCTAGCCACACCATCCACCATCTCGCCACAGGCGTCAGCTTCGCCTCCGCAGGCGCCGGTCTGGACAACATGACCGCGCAAATCCCGGTAACCAAGCACATAGCTAATTACTACTCCATCGTTGCAACAACGTTATATCCAGGCACGACTTCGAAAATTCAGACGCTTTGAATTTTTCAACAGCTTGTCTATATGGGACATCTAGACTCTAGACAATTACGATTATCTTTATTAATGTGATTAATGTGATTTCAAAAAGGGGGCTAAAAATGGACTCTCAACATTCTTTTCAAAAAGAACAAAGTCCGTTTTAAACTTTTCATTCAGAAAAAAAAAAACGGACTTTGTTCTTTTGAAAAAAACATGCAAAACCCTAGAGCTAGGCGTTCGCCTTTGTACATTGTGGTATCTAGTGGACAATATGAACGATGCTTTGGAAAGGCTGGGACGACGTTGTTGTATGGATGAGTCTAGGGAGCGGCCGCGTGCCCATTGGTACATCTGAGCACTCAATCAAAAAAGGAAGCAGACTAGTTTTGTCCGTGTGAACACCTATTATTTATGGTTATTGTAGCACATGCACTATGATGACATCATGCACATTAATCGTCCTTTTAAAATGTTTAAAAGCCTATAACTTTTGCACCAGATGTCGAAATTAGAATCCGCTTTCACGTTTGAATTTCTTGCGGTGAGCTCTTCAAAACTAGATCTCGTTTCTATGTATTTTGATGAAGTTTTTTCTAAAGCAACTTCTACGTGCGACAAAGCAATTATAATGCGAGACGATGCAACTTTAGTGTTGGGGGAAGCAACTTTGCTGCACAACGTAAATCTACATTCACAATAAAAGTTGCATTGCTGAACGCCAAAGTTGCTCAACCATCCGTCAAAATTTATTCGGTGGGTACCAAAGTTGCTTCACTGGACGCCAAGATTGGACCATCACAAACCGACAGGATACTAATTTTGCTCGGTCGGACGTCAAAGTTGCTCTCCAGGGTTTGAAAACTGCGTCGCCGGGCACGATTGTTCCTCCGCGGGGCACTTAAGTTGCTTCGTCACACATTCAAATTACTCCTATGGATACCAAGATTATTGTTGGGCACAAAAGTTGTGCCTTCGTATACCAAAAAGTGTTCATGTTCGTTGCACACCAAAGTTGTTTTGTCGCACATCAAAGTTGTTTTCCTGCACAATAAAGTTGCTCTGTCGCACATCAAAGTTGCTTGTTAAAAAATTTCGTCGAAACATATGAAAATGTGATCTAGTTTTGAAGCTCTCATCGTGGAGATTTTAGAAGTGAAAACGAATTGTAATTTCATCGCACGGTTTAAAAGTTACAGCTTTTTGAAAAATGACACCTAACATTAGCTAGCCTACCAGTGGGACGCAACAGCCTGTGGCCTAGTGCGTGTGCTCGTGAGGTTCGTGTGGCACGCGGCCGCTCGTAAGATTTCAGGTTGTTGTATACCTCCTTTTCGCACCAGTTTTCACATGCCGCTAGAGATGCTATAACAAAAGTCTAACCGGATGCAGTCAGCAATGACATTGAGCGAGCAGATCGACCACTTCAGGCGGTACAGGGCGAGGCTCCGGCGCGCGAAAGGCCAAGCAGCTGCGCACCACATCATGAGCCACGCTCTCTACATCTTCAGCATCGGCGTCAGCGACTTCCTGCAGAACTACCTCGTCTTCCCCGCTAGGGGCTATAGGTATACCCTGCCGGAGTACGAGGCGTACCTCGTCGGCGCGGCGGAGGCGGCGCTGCGGGCCGTGCATGGGCTTGGGGCGCGCGTGTTCAGGGTCGTCGGCTTGCCGCCGCTCGGGTGCCTGCCGCTGGAGCGGGCCATGAACCTGCCCAGGCCGACCGGGGAGTGCAACGAGGTGTACAACGTGGTGGCGAGGAGCTTCAACAGCCGGCTCAGGGGGCTCGTCGCCAAGCTCAACTGGCAGCTGCCCGGCGCGCGGCTGGCGTACGTCGACCAGTACAGTCTCATGTCGGCGATGATTGACAGGCCATGGGAGTATGGTCAGTGTGCTCGACCACTCATTGATCCCCTTAACTGTGCAGCGTAAGTTAACATTTGGTCTTGGCGTTTGAATCTGATGATCGATCGGCTTGCAGGTTTCGAGAATTCGGTGCAAGGATGTTGTGGCACTGGCTATGTCGAGACAGGGGTGCTCTGCAGCTTGGACAGCGCCTTGACGTGCGACGATGCCGATAAGTACGTCTTCTTCGATGCCGTCCATCCATCGGAGAGGGCGTACAAGATCATAGCCAGTGCAATCCTAAATGCCACCTCCACGCGCCGATTCCCTTGACATGGACTCGATCGCAATTACATGGACTCCAAGGCAAACATCGTGCGTACATGCTTAATTAGTTAAGCTTCGAGAATTGTATTCCATCTATTCAATGTAGGGTGATGTTCTACAGTTCTAGCATGAGATCTCTCTTGTACAAGAAGGTCCCTATGTACCATCCATCGTAAATCTAGAGTTTTGTACTGAAGTGATCACTTCTTTTCCTAGAAAAAGATGTCGAAACTGTTATGGTCCAGCATACATCTCTTGATTCACCTCACAGGAATTCAGATACAAGCCATAGTTCAGAAGAACAGCAGCGAGGAAGAGAGGTTCCAGAAAGAGAGAGAGAATAGAGGGGATACAACGCAATTCAGCAACCGGTCAAATGACAACCGAGCAACCGAGCAATGCTACAGAGCAGTACTAATTAGGCAGCTTCGCTCCTGCCCAGCTAGGCCCAGACGATACGTCGATGCTAGTGCTTCCCCTTCTCTTATTGGCTCTCTAATGTGTCCACTCGGGCCCACCAATCCTCGCTGGCCTCCTCCTAGCTCGACAAAGCCTGCGCCTTTGCTTAGAGCATCCCCACTCGTTGGCGCTCCCCACGTCCAAATCCGGCGAAATTTTCGTCCGGATTAGATCAATTTTTGGCATGGGGGGCAGTATATTTCCAGTCGTGTGCTCCCCAAGCGGCGTTTTTCGGGAAAAAAGAGGATGGCCCGGGGAGTCCGGACGAAAGAGGAGACACGTGGGCGTGGGCGGTTGGTTTTGCTCCATCCAGAGTCCCCGAGCGCTCCCCGGGGGGCCGGGGATGGCGTGGGATCGCCGGATGAACTTAGGCAAATCCGGACGAAATCGAGGAACCGGGGGCGCGACTGAGCCGGATTTCGCCGTCCGGATGTAGAAAACGGCTCGTGTGGGGCTTCTCGGGGAGACGAGTGGAGATGCTCTTACCTAACGCTGAGAATGCCACATCCTGCAGAGGGTCCATGACATTACCCTCTCTGAACCAGCTTGTCACCAAGCTGGATGTTCAGAAAATCTTTGCTTGGGATCTTCGCGCGACTCCCAGGTTGCGAGTAAGTCTGGTAGCCCTTTCCAACGAACCAAGACTTGACAGACGGAAGCCGCTCCTTGTTGACGCCATCGTGTACCGAGAAGCATCTCAGGTACCATTTCATTTGGTCGTGCATCTGGCAAGATCTTCTGGACCGCAACATTTGTTCCCACTGGACGCTTCAGAGCATCCACACTCATTGGCGCTCCCCACCTTTAAATCCGGCTAAATTTTTGTTCGGATTGAAGGAAGATTTGGCGTGGGGAGGAGTAGTTTCCCACCCGCGTCTCCAGGCGAAGACGACGATACAAATTTGAAAAACGGAAACTTGACAAACTACGGCTAAAAACGGGCGAATTTAGACTAAATTTAATGGTATTTACTATATAACGGACGAAGTTCATACATAGAGGCCGAATTCGACTATATTTCGAATTCGGTTAGGAGAATTTAACTGCTAATTTAAAAATACGGCGCTCTACATGCCCAAATGGCGGTAGAACACCATGTAGTCGCCGCCGTCGTCGTCGGAGCCGTCGTAGTCGACCTGCGGCGGCGCGGCCTGGCTGCTGCTGCCCTGGCCGGCGTCTCCCCACCGAGGCAGGGATGGCTTGTACCATTCGTCGTCCGACGCTTCGAGGTCGACGAATGGGACGGCGACGCCGGATGGAGGTGTCGCAGCCCGGCCGTAGCGAGCGACATCGGCAGCGGCGGTTGGAGTGGCGGCGCGGCCGGCGCGGGCGGCGAGTCGCTGCGCGGCGGCCAGGTCTAGCAGCCTCGCCTGCTGCTCCGCCTCCTGGCGCTCCCAGTCGCGCCTCGACCACTCCAGGGCGGCGTCCTCGGGGAGGGCGTTGTCGGCGGGCACCAGGTCCTTGAGCGACATGGCGATCGCCTCCGCCATGGCGGCATCCTCCACGCGCTTCGCCTCCTCCTCGGCGAGCCTGTTTGCGGCGGCCTCCTTCTTCGTCCTCTTCCGTCCAGGCTGCGGCGAAGAGGGTTGGTCGCGGATGACGAGGGCGCAGCTGCTGCGCCCTCTGGTCGGCGGTGGAGACGCCGGCTCCTTCTTGACGCGCGCTGGCGCCGGCGTCGATGGAGACGTCGCCTCCCTTTTCACCGGCGCCAAGGACGGCCTCGGTGCCGATCCGGAAGACGACGAGCTGGCAGCCATGCGCCGTGGCTGCCAGACGTTTCCCCGGCGGCGGCTCGCCGATGCCCTCGATGGAGGGGGCATCGTCAGCACGGGGAAGTTTCCGCCCTCGATGTGCTCGAGGACGTTCTCCAGCGTCCGGCCCGGCGCGCTCCACCACCGTCGGCGTCCCGCGGCGTTGTTGCGCGCAGGCGGAGGCGGCGGGCCGTCGTAGGCCGCCAACTCCCGCTCCCACCGCCGGAGGAAGTAGGAATTCCACCGCGTGTAGTTGTCGGGGTCGTGGCGCGGGTCGGCGCGCTCCTCGTCCGTCATTGTGAGCCGCGTCTCCTCGATGGCGGCGTCGAGGGCGTCGCCCCGAGGCGGCGGCGGGATTGGTACGCCGCCACGACTAAGCCTCCACCCGCCGCCGGGAGGCCTCGTGTCCGGCGGGCAGGGGTACCCCGCCTGGTGGAGGAGGTGGCCCTCCCACTGGTGGAGCGACCGGCGGGGGAAGCCATTGGCGGCGGCGCCGTCGTCATCGGAGAACGACATCGTTGGAGGTGGAGGAAGAGTGGAGCAGGGGAGGGAGAATGGAGGAAGAGTGGAGCAGGGCGTCGCGGCGAGCGGAGTGGCTTAAATAAGCGCGGCGGCCGCGGCGGCGATTAATGACGCGTGGAAGACGATGCGTTCGCGGAAGCCGATGCGACGTCATTAACTCGCCGCGTGGATGCTACGCGGCCGGCGAATGCAGACCGGCGACAGGCTTTTACAGCGCGCGGAAGACGATGCGATGAGGACGACGATCGGTTTCTCTCGCCGACAAGTTGGGGCCACCAGACGCGCAGGAAGTTTCCTCGGTATTTCCCGCGCTTTCGTTTCGTCCGGAGTCCCCGAGCGCTCCCCGGGGGGCCGGGGATGGCGTGGGATCACCGGATGAATTTAGGCCCAAATCCGGACGAAAACGAGGAACCGGGGACGCGACTGGGCCGAATTACGCTGTCCGGATGAAAAAACGCTCACCGGGGACCTCGTCGCGGGGACGAGTGGAGATGCTCTCAGGTGTGATACATGAATGACAGGGTGAATTTGGCTTGTTTCCGGCAACGCTAGGCGGTATGCCACCTAGCCCACCTTCTACACAACCTGGAAAGGGCCATAGAATCGAAAAGCGAGCTTGCGTGTACTTTGAGCAGCAACCGATGTTTGCACATACGGTTGAAGCTTTAAATACACCCAGTTACCTTCAGCGAAGTGTCGTTCTGTACGCTTTTTATCCGCCTGGTTCTTCATCTGTTGTTGTTGTCGTTCTAGATGTTGCTTGAGCAAGCTCTACATAGTTTCCCTGTCACGCAACCATTGCTGTAAGTCTGGAAGTTCACATGACTCAGCTACATCCACTCCAAAATGACGCAGAGTATGCCCATACAGCACTTCAAAAGGGGTCTTGCCCAAAGATGAATGAATTGTTGTATTATACCAGAACTCTGCTAGAGGGATCCACTGTATCCATTGCTTTTGGCACGAACTTACAAAGCATCGAAGGAACCCTTCCAAACATTGGTTGACACGTTCCGTTTGCCCATCTGTCTCCGGGTGTCGAGCAGAACTCATGCGCAATTCTATTTGAGTCGGTCTGAAAAACTCATGCCACAGGGAACTAGTAAAAATGGGGTCCCTATCTGAAACAATTGTCAGACAATATATTTCCTTGGCTTCCTTGACATAAGCCATAGCGACAGAGAGAGCTATGAACGGGTGCTTAAGTGGAACAAAATGGGCGTAACGAGAAAACTTATCTACCACCACCATAATGCAGTCATATTCCGAGGATGTTGGCAAGCCGTTGATGAAGTCCATTGTTTCTACCTGCCACGCACCTTCTGGAGTTTTAAGAGATTCCAACAATCCAGGATAAGGAACTCATTCAGTTTTTGCCTGTTGACATACTGTGCATTCTGCCACAAATTTCTGCACATGATTTTTCATGCCAGGCCAAGAGAAGAGATGCTTTACCCTGTGATAGGTCGCATGGAACCCAGAATGACCGCCAATGGGACCGGAATGCAAGGCATGAAGAATATCAGATTGCACTGTCTTATTACTGCCAAGCCAGATGCGCCCTTTGTGTCGGATGAGGCCCTTGTGAAGGAGTAATTCCCAACAGTAGACTGGACTGACAGTTATGCCATTTTTCAGCTGCCAGAGGATCTTTAAAGTACCCTTGGATGACAGTTTTGAGCCACACGGGCTTGCGCTGCGCCACCACCAACAATTCATCAGTGTCATCATGTATGTGTCTTGACAGAGCATCGGCCACTTTGTTGTCAGCCCCCTTCTTGTAAACAATTTTGTAGGTTAGACCTAGGATTTTTGTTAGCGCTTTATGTTCCCATGGTGTTGTCAGGCCTTTGTCATCCAAGTGCATCAAGCTACGCTGATTTCTGCGAATGACAAATTCAGCGTGTTGAAGATAAGATCTCCACTTGTCGATGGCCGTTAATATTGCGAGGCACTCTTTTTCATATGTAGACAAACCAAGGTGACGCGGGCCAAGAGCTTTACTGACGAATGCAATAGGATAATTATTTGGAGCGGCACGACACTCACTCCCCTGCTGCAAGCATCTGTTTCGACCACAAATGTTTGATTAAAACCAGGCAGGGCTAACATAGGTGCCGTTACCAGGGCTTATTTCAGTGATTGGAATGTCGCTTCTCTTTCAGAATTCCACACATAAGCTACTCCTTTCTTCAACATCTTAGTGAGGTTTTGCTAATCATGCCATACCATTTTATGAATTTCCTGTAGTATCCTATCATGCCTAGGAAACTACGAAGTTCTTTTACATTTTGTGGTTGTTTCCATTTGACAATGGGTGCAATTTTGCTCTTGTCAGTAGACACACCTTGAGAGCTGATAATGTGACCCAAATAGGATATTTCTTTTTGCGCAAAGGCACATTTACTCTTTTTCACTTTCCACTGATGCTTGAGCAAGATAGAGAATATTGTTTCCAGGTGCTTGACATGCTCATCAAGGGATTTGTTGTAGACTAAAATGTCATCAACAAAAACTAAGCAAAACTTGCGAAGAGCTGGTGCTAGGATATCATTCATCACCCCTTGAAATGTTGCAGACCCCCTGTCCTGTGACACCATAAGGCATCACCTTGTACTCAAAATGGCCGTGGTGAGTTTGAAAGGTTGTTTTGTACTCCTCCCCCTTTGACATACGAGTTTGATGGTATCCCGACTGTCAACACCCGGATTTTTAAGTTCAGATGCCTATTATGCCATACATCGCAATCCCATGAAGATTGTTTTTGCGAGACATAACAGTTGATATCATAGAGTCATCATTTATTACAACACATAATCGTCTTACAACAATAGATCACATGATCCAATATTACACAAATAGTTGATCTAATGATCAACACACAATACGTAGAGGAAGCGAAGTAGTGGTGGACTATCTATTCCACAGGCAATGCTTGACGTCAGAAGATGCTCCTAGTTATCGTAGCACAAGGTCACGTCATTAAGTTCAGTTTGCTATAAGCTTTCGATACATAGTTACCTAGTCCTTCGACCATGAGATCATGTAAATCACTTACACCGGAAGGGTACTTTGATTACATCAAACGCCACTGCGTAAATGGGTGGTTATAAAGGTGGGATTAAGTATTCGGAAAGTATGAGTTGAGGCATATGGATCAAGAGTGGGATTTGTCCATCCCGATGACGGATAGATATACTCTGGGCCCTCTCAGTGGAATGTCGTCTGATTAGCTTGCAAGCATGTGAATATTTCACAAGAGATGATATGCCACGGTACGAGAAAAAAGTACTTGTCGGTGACGAGGTTGAACAAGGTATCGTGATACCGATGATCGAACCTCGGACAAGTAAAGTATCGCGTGACAAAAGGAATCGGTATCGTATGTAAATGGTTCAATCGATCACTAAGTTATCGCTGAATATGCGGGAGCCATTATGGATCTCTAGATCCCGCTATTGGTTATTGGTCGGAGAGAAGTCTCAACCATGTCTGCATAGTTCACGAACCATAGGGTGACACACTTAAGGTTTGATGTCGTTTTAAGTAGATATGGAATATGGAATGGAGTTCGAATTTTGTTCGGAGTCTCGGATGGGATCCAGGACATCACGAGGAGGTCCGGAATCGTCCGGAGAATAAGATTCATATATAGGAAGTCACTTTCCAAGTTTGGAAATGATCCGGTGCATTTATGGAAGGCGCTAGAATGTTCTAGAACCTTTCGGAAGAAATCACCATGGAAGGTGGAGTCCCGGTTGGACTCCACCAACCCTAACCAACCAACCAAGTGGGAGGGTGGAGTCCATGGTGGACTCCACCTCCTTGGCCGACCAAGCAAGGGGGGAAGGGGAGAGTCCCTGTCCCTCTAGGTTTCGTCCATATGACAGTTTTTGAATTGGGGTCTTATTCGAAGACTTTGGGCAAACCCTAGGGATTCCACCTATATAAAGAGGAGGAGAGGGAGGGGGCAGACCACTCTTGGCCGCACCACCAAAGGGGGCTCCCTGGCCGGCGCCCTAGCCACCCCCTCTCTCCCAAACCCTAGCCTCTCTCCTCCTCCATCTTCTCCCACAGCGCTTACGGCGAAGCCCTGCCGGAGATCTCCACCACCACCGTTCACCACGCCGTCGTGCTTGCGGGATTCCGAGGAGGATCTACTACATCCGCTGCCCGCTGGAACGGGGAGGAGGACGTCGTCATCAACACCGAACGTGTGACCGAGAACGGAGGTGCTGCCCGACTGTGGCACCGTCAAGATCTTCTACGCGCTTTTGCAAGCGGCAAGTGATCGACTACATCCACAACGAGGTCTAATCTCGTAGGCTTTGGAAATCTTCGAGGGTTAGTCTCATGATCTTCTCTTTGCTACCATCTTCTAGATTGGATCTTGGCTTGTTATTCGTTCTTACGGTAGGAAATTTTTTGTTTTCTATGCTACGAATCCCATCAGTGGTATCAGAGCCGTGTCTATGCATAGATTGGTTGCACAAGTAGAACACAATGGTTTTGTGGGCGTTGATGCTTTTGTTTTCTTTAGTTAGTGTACTTTGCATCTTGCGGGATGGTGGGATGAAACGGCCTGGGCTAACTTTACATGACCGCGTTCATGAGACTTGCTCCACGCTCAACATGCAACTTGTATTGCATAAGTGGCTTTGCGGGTGTCTGTCTCTCTCACCATAGTGAAGATTCAATTTACTCTTTCTATTGACAACACTAGTATCACCGTTGTGGTTCATGTTCGTAGGTAGATTGGATCCTACTCGAAAACCCTAAACCACGTAAAATATGCAAACAAAATTAGAGGCGTCTAACTTGTTTTTGCAGGGTTTGGTGATGTGATATGGCCATGATGTGATGATGAATATGTATGAGATGATCATTATTGTATTGTGGCAACCGGCAGGAGCCTTATGGTTGTCTTTATATTTCATGTTGTAGTATTATTTCAAAGTAGTTGTAATAGTTACTACACACGGTGAACAAGCATAAAGACGGCGCCATGGACCTTGACGCTACGCCGATGATGATGGGGATCATGCCCGTTGATGATGGAAATCATGTTCGTGCTTTGGAGATGAAGATAAAAGGTGCAAAGACTAAAGGCCATATCATATCACATATGAATTGCATGTGATGTTAATCCTTTATGCATCTTATTTTGCTTAGATCGCGGCGGTAGCATTATAAGATGATCCCTGATACGTCTCAAACGTATCTATAATTTCTAATGTTCCATGCTAGTTTTATGACAATACTCACATGTTTTATATACACTTTATATCGTTTTGATGCATTTTCCGGCACTAACCTATTAACAAGATGCCGAAGCGCCGGTTCTCGTTTTACTGCTGTTTTTGGTTTCGAAATCCTACACGGGAAATATTCTCGGAATTGGACGAAACAAAAGCCCATGGTCTTATTTTGCACGGAGCCTTCCAGAAGTCCGAAGAGGAGACGAAGAGGGGCGACGAGGCGGCCACACCCTAGGGGGGCGCGGCCCCACCCCTGGCCGCGCTGCCCTATGGGGTGGGCCCCTCGAGCGTCCCCGACTCTGCCCCTTCGCCTATATATTCTCTCCGTCGCGAAAACCCTATTGCCGAGAGCCACGATACGGAAAAAGTTCCAGAGACGCCGCCGCCGTCAATCCCATCTCGGGGGATTCAGGAGATCGCCTCCGGCACCCTGCCGGAGAGGGGAATCATCACCGGAGGGCTCTACATCACCATGCCCGCCTCCGGACTGATGCGTCAGTAGTTCATCCTTGGACTACGGGTCCATAGTAGTAGATAGATGGTTGTCTTCTCCTCTTGTGCTATCATGTTTAGATCTTGTGAGCTGCCTATCATGATCAGGGTCATCTATTTGTAATGCTACATGTTGTGTTTGTTGGGATCCGATGAATATGGAATACTATGTCAAGTTGATTAATTGATCTATCATATATGTGTTGTTTATGTTTTTGCATGCTCTCCGTTGCTAGTAGAGGCTCTGGCCAAGTTGATACTTGTGACTCCAAGAGGGAGTATTTATGCTCGATAGTGGGATCATGCCTCCATTGAATGCGGGATAGTGACGAGAAAGTTCTAAGGTTGTGGATGTGTTGTTGCCACTAGGGATAAAACATCGATGCTTTGTCTAAGGATATTTGTGTTGATTACATTACGCACCATACTTAATGCAATTGTCTGTTGTTTGCAACTTAATGCTGGAAGGGGTGCGGATGCTAACCTGAAGGTGGACTTTTTAGGCATAGATATGTATGTGCAATTGTCTATGTTCTTTGTCGTAATGCCCTAACTAAATCTCATAGTAGTCATCATGATATGTATGTGCATCTCTATTCTGTCAATTGCCCAACTGTAAGTTGTTCACCCAACATGCTATTTATTTTATTGGAGAGACACCACTAGTGAACTGTGGACCCCGGTCCATTCTTTTACATCTGAAATACAATCTACTGCAATCTTTGTTCTCTGTTGTTCTTCGCAAACAAACATCATTCTCCACACCATACGTTTAATCCTTTGTTTTCAGCAAGCCGGTGAGATTGACAACCTCACTATTAAGTTGGGGCAAAGTATTTTGATTGTGTTGTGCAGGTTCCACGTTGGCGCCGGAATCCCTGGTGTTGCGCCGCACTACACTCCTCCACCAACAACCTTCACGTGGCCTTCATCTCCTACTGGTTCGATAACCTTGGTTTCTTTCTGAGGGAAAACTTACTGCTGTGCGCATCACACCTTCCTCTTGGGGTTCCCAACGGACGTGTGCATCACGCGCCATCAATCCCTCACATTAATATCAAGATAATAAAGTGTTCTCCCCTCGTATGCACCGTTGCTACAGTTCGTCGTTTTGAAGCATCTCGTGATGATCGGATGTGATAGATTCTACGTTCACATACAACGGGTGTAAGCCATGTTGCACACGCGGAAATACTTGGGTTTGCTTGACGAGCCTAGAATATACAGACATGGCCTCGGGACGACGGAAACCGAAAGGTTGAACACGAGTCATATGGATGATATGATCAACATGTTGATGTTCACCATTGAAGCTACATCATCTCACGTGATGATCGGTTTTGGTGTAGTGGATATGGACCGTGTGCCACTTAACAACTATGAGGGATGTTGTATTAAGTGGGAGTTCATTAGTAATTAGATTAAAACTTGAACTAATTATCATGAACATAGTCTGAATAGTATTTGAATTTGTAGAATTGGCATCCGTTTTCTAGCATGCGCTAGTCTTGTAATTGAGATAGAAATATTGTTAAGTCTGAAAAGTAACTTTACGGACTGGTACCGTATTGTTAAAGAATCAAGAAATTATTAAGTCCTATTGCAAACTTTTAGTAAACCTCACATTGTTGATTCAAAGAACAATGGTTTCAATTAGTACCTAAAATCATCTTGTCTCCATGAAACTTGAAGTTCAAATCCGTTTGAAAAGTAAGGAGCTGGAAATTTTGTTTTCAGAAATAAGCGAGGTATGAGATATATGTGATATCTAAGACCTTATTTCAAGATGATAGAATATAATATAGTGAGACTACATAAATTCATAAGTTTAATGGGAATGTACGAAGGTTGAAGACGCTAGACGTCCCAATCCTCCAATTATTTGGGTGATGTCTACTCACGGTTCTATTCCTGTAGACAGTGTTGGGCTTCCAAGAGCAGAGGTTTGTAGAACAGCAACAAGTTTCCCTTAAGTGGATCACCCAAGGTTTATCGAACTCAGGGAGGTAGAGGTCAAAGATAGTCCTCTCAAGCAACCCTGCAATTAAGATACACGAAGTCTCTTATGTCCCCAACACACCTAATACACTTGTCAGATGTATAGGTGCACTAGTTCGGCGAAGAGATAGTGAAATACAAGTAATATGGATGAATATGGGTGGTAATAACAATCTAAAATAAATATGGCAGCAAGCAAACATGTAACAGAACTTGTTGGAAACGGTGTTTCAATGCTTAGAAACAAGGCCTAGGGATCATACTTTCACTAGTGGACACTCTCAACAATGATCACATAATAAATAAATAACTTCTCCTCACTTGTGCTACTTTCAAACACTCTCTTGTTGGATAACAAACACCATTCATTGTGTAGGGCTACAAGAGCTCCCTCAAGCCGGAGTAAACAAGCTCCACAACATCCGGAGTTCATATTAAAGTAACCTCTAGAGTGCATAATAGACCGTTGCAATTTAGACCGAGTACTAACATAGCATACACACTGTCACCAATAGCTATGAAAGGGGGAATAGATCACATCAATACTATCGTAGTAATACTTAACTCCATAATCTACAAGAGATTACAATCATAACCTACGCCAAGTATTACATGATGCACACACTGTCACCTTTACATCATGGAGGAGAAATAGATTACTTTAATAACATCACTAGAGTAGCACATAGATTAATAGTGATACAAAGCTCATGATCACATAAAGATCACACCATGGGAGAGAGAGAGATGAACCACATAGCTACCGGTAGAGCCCTCAGCCTCGGGGGAGAACTACTCCCTCCTCATCATGGGAGACAACATCGGCGATGAAGATGGCGGTGGTGTCGATGGAGATGGATTCCGGGGGCAATTCCCCGTCCCAGTGGCATGCCGAAACAGAGACTTCTGTCCCCCGAACTTGGCTTCGCGATGGCGGCAGCTGCGTAACTTTTCTCGTCCCGTGGCTTATTGATTTAGGGTTTTCGCGACGGGGAGACTTTATAGGCGGAAGGGCAGCCTCGGAGGGGTCCCGAGGGACCCACACCATAGGAGGGTGCCCCCCCTTGGCCACGCTGCCATGTGGGGTGGGGCCCCCTTGGCTCCCCTCTGGTCCCTCTCTGGCTCTCTGGAACCTTCCGTGGAAAATAAGGTCTTGGGCTTTTGTTTCGTCCAATTCCGAGAATATTTCCTGTGTAGTATTTCTGGAACCAAAAACAGCAGAAAACGAGAAGCGGCGCTTCGGCATCTTGTTAATAGGTTAGTGCCGGAAAATGCATCAAAACATCATAAAGTGTGAACAAAACATGTAGGTATTGTCATAAAACTAGCATGGAACGTAAGAAATTATAGATACGTTGGAGACGTATCAAGCATCCCCAAGCTTAGTTCCTACTCGCCCTCGAGTAGGTAAACGATAAAAACAATAATTTCTGAAGTGACATGCTACCAACATAATCTTGATCAACAATATTGTAAAGCATATGAGATGAATGAAGTGATTCAAAGCAATGGTTTATAGATTTCTAACAAAAAGATAATGACTAAACAACTGAATCATATAGCAAAAACTTTTCATGAATAGTACTTTCAAGACAAGCATCAAAAAGACTTGCATAAGAGCTAACTCATAAAGCAATAGATTCTTAATAGAAGGTTTTGAAGCAACACAAAGGAAGATATAAGTTTCAGCAGTTGCTTTCAACTTCAACATGTATATCTCATGGATACTTGTCAACATAAAGTAATATAACAAGTGCAATAAGTAAACACGTAAGAATCAGTGCACACAGTTGACATAAGTGTTTGCTTCTAAGATAGAAAGAAGTAGGTAAACTGACTCAACATAAAGTAAAAGAAAGGCCCTTCGCGAGAGGAAGCATGGATTACTCATGTGCTAGAGCTTTTTATTTTGAAAACATAGAAACAATTTTGTCAACGGTAGTAATAATTCATATGTGTTATGCATAAAACTTCCTACAAGTTGCAAGCCTCGTGCATCGAATACCAATAGTGTTCGCACCTTGTCCTAATTAGCTCGGATTTCCATGGATTATCATTGCATTACATATGTTTCAACCAAGTGCCACAAAGGGGTACCTCTATGCCGCCTGTACAAAGGTCCAAGGAGATAAATCGCATTTGATTTCTCAGTTTTAATAGATCTCAACTTGAGGACATCCATACCGGACAACATAGAAAACGAGATAATGGACTCCTCTTTAATGCTTAAGCATTCAACAACGAGATAATATTCTCATAAGAGATTGAGGATTAATGTCCAAACTGAAAACTTCCACCATGATACATGGCTTTGGTTGGCGGCCCAAAGTTCTTCTCTAACAATATGCATACTCAAACCATTTAATCATGATAAATCACCCTTACTTCAGACAAGACGAAGGTGTAAAAAGTTGATATTCAACAAAGGTGTAAAAAGTTGATGGCATCCCCAGAAACATGGTTACCGCTCAACAAGCAACTTATAAGAACTAAGATACATAGCAACATATTCATCACCACAATAGTTTTTAAGCTATTTTCCCATGAGCTATGTATTGTAAAGACAAAGGAATGAAATTTTAAAGGTAGCACGCAAGCAATTTACTTTGGAATGGCGGAAAAATACCACATATAGGTAGTTATGGTGGACACAAATGGCATGAGTTTTGGCTCAAGGTGTTTGGATGCACGAGAAGCATTTCCTCTCAGTACAAGGCTTTGGCTAGCAAGGTTGTTTGAAGCAAACACAAGTATGAACCAGTACAGCAAAAACTTACACAAGAACATATTGCAAGCATTATAAGACTCTACACTGTCTTTCTTGTTGTTCAAACACTTTTACCGGAAAATATCTAGACCTTAGAGAGACCAATCATGCAAACCAAATTTCAACAAGCTCTACGGTAGTTCTCCACTAATAGATTTAAACTACATGATGCAAGAGCTTAAACATGATCTATGAGAGCTCGAACAATTGCCAAGTATCAAATTATTCAAGATAATATACCATTTACCACATGAAGCATTTTCTGTTTCCAACGAAATAGCAATCAACGAAGCGGTTTTCAACCTTCGCCATGAACATTAAAGTAAAGCTAAGAACACAAGTGTTCGATATGAAAAGGCGGAGCGTGTCTCTCTCCAATAGAAGGATTGTTGGGATCCGAATTTATTCAAACAAAAAAAAACAGACGCTCCAAGTAAAGAACATAAGATGTGACGGAATAAAAATATAGTTTTACTAGAAGTGACCTGATAAGTTGTCGATGAAGAAGGGGATGCCTTGGGCATCCCCAAACTTAGATGCTTGAGTCTTCTTAAAATATGCAGGGATGAACCACGGGGGCATCCCCAAGCTTAGACTTTTCACTCTTCTTGATCATATCATATCATCCTCCTCTCTTGACCCTTGAAATCTTCCTCCACACCAAACTTAAAGCAATCTCATTAGAGGGTTAGGGCATAATAAAAATTCACATGTTCAGAGAGGACACAATCATTCTTAACACTTCTGGACATTACCTAAGGCTACTGAAATTTAATGGAGCAACAAAATAAGTACGCATCTTAACATCATCAGAAAACAAGTAGAAAGCTCATTCATATGTTCTACAGCACTCTCTTTTTCAGTACCACGGAAAGGTGTTTTCTCAACAATAGATATATGAGCTAAATCAAGAGAAAAGTCATAATCTTTAGCCTTAATGTTTATAGGAGATGTGGCAAATTTAGGATCAGGAGACAGTTTATATCTAACAGCATGTTGTGCAATAAGCTTTTTAAGGTTACTTGTACTAGTAGTAGCATTGCACTTATCAATAAAATCATCATCAAGTTCCACATAATCTTCATCAAGATCATCAATCTCGAGTGAATTAACGGGTGTAACGAGTATTTTCATTAGGAGTTTCGGTAGTTTCAATTTGTCTAGACCTAGCAATTGTAGCATCTAGAAAAGGACCTAATGAACCAGCATTATCAAGCACGGTAGAAGCATCATCAAAATTATCGGAGGAATTTTCAGATTCAGCGTAAATACCAACACGTGAAGTTTGTGGTGGTGAAACAAGTTGACTTATCACGGATGGTTAATCAAGAGCAACGAGAGGTACTCGGAGTTGTACCTTTCCTTGTAGTGGATGGTAATATGGCGACTTTAGTATCGCGAGGTTTACCCATGATGGAGAATTTGCAGCGAACAATATCAATCCAAGTGAACTTCCAAATAAAGCTATGCTCCCCGGCAACAACGCCAGAAAATAGTCTTGATGACCCACAAGTATAGGGGATCGCAACAGTCTTCGAGGGAAGTATTACCCAATTTATTGATTCGACACAAGGGGAGACAAAGAATACTTGTAAGCCTTAACAGCGAAGTTGTCAATTCAGCTGCACCTGGAAACAGACTTGCTCGCAAGAGTTTATCAGTAGCAACAGTTTTATGGCAGTTGGAATAGTGAAATAACAGCAGCGGTGAAATAAAGACAACAGTAGTGATTATAGCAAACATCAGGATTAAAATACTGTAGGCACAGGGACGGATGAACGGGCGTTGCATGGATGAGAGAATTCATATAAAAATCATGGTAGGGCATTTGCAGGTAATAATAAAGCGGTATCCAAGTACTAATCAATCAATAGGCATGTGTTCCATATATAGTCGTATGTGCTCGCAATGAGAAACTTGCACAACATCTTTTGTCCTACAAGCCGGTGGCAGCCGGGCCTCTAGGGAAACTACTAGAAATTAAGGTACTCCTTTTAATAGAGTACCGGAGCAAAGCATTAACACTCCGTGAACACATGTGATCCTCACATCACTACCATCCCCTCCGGTTGTCCCGATTTCTGTCACTTTGGGGCCATTGGTTCCGGACAGCAACATGTGTATACAACTTGCAGGTAAGATCAATAAACAATGCATATCATGATGAAACAATAACATGTTCAGATCTGAGATCATGGCACTCGGGCCCTAGTGACAAGCATTAAGCATAACAAGTTGCAACAATATCATAAAAGTAACATCTATGGATACTAGGCACCATGCCCTAACAATCTTGTGACTATTACATGATCAATCTCATCCAATCCCTACCATCCCCTTCAGCCTACAGCGGGGGAATTACTCACACATGGATGGGGGAAACATGGCTGGTCGATGGAGAGACGTCGGTGGTGATGGCGGTGAAGATCCCCTCCAATTCCCCGTCCCGCGGAGTGCAGAACGGAGTTTCTGGTCCCGAGGCGGAGTTTCGCGATGGCGGCGGCGTACTGGATGGTCTCTGGAAATATCGACGTACCCCCTGGCGTTTTTAGGTCGAAAGACGTATATAGTCCGAAGGAGAGCGTCGGGGGGCCGCCGAGGCGCCCACACAACAAGGCGGCGCCCCCCCTGGGCCGCGCCGGCCTAGTGTGTGGGGGCCTCGGGCCCCACCCGGCTTGCCCTTCGGCTCCATCGGTATTCGGGAAAATAGGGCATTTCGCATAAATTCCGAGGATTTTCCCGAAAGTTGGATTTCTGCACAAAAACGAGACACTGAGAGCAATTCTGCTGAAAACAGCGTTAGTCCGTGTTAGTTGTATCCAAAATACACAAATTAGAGGCAAAACAATAGCAAAAGTGTTCGGGAAAGTAGATACGTTTTGGACGTATCAACTCCCCCTAAGCTTAGCTTATTGCTTGTCCTCAAGCAATTCGATTAACAAGCGAGTGCGATAAAAGAACTTTCACGAACACATTTGTTCATATGATGTAAATATTCTCATGATATGGCAAGTGCTTAAGCAATTCATAATAAGGTACATGCAAATAAGATCATCTAATAATTGTGTCAATCATAAAAGAGATACCAACAAACTAATAACAAGCATCATGAAGCACTTCAATAAGCAGGATTTGCAATGTTCATAGAAGGATATGATAAAGTGGTATCTCGCTTGCCTGTTTTTGTAGCAAAACATAAATGCCCGAGCACCTCCGAAGTTCATAGAAAGACTAGAAGTAAATTTGTCAAAGATAAAAGCATCAAAGTTATACCACGAGCTGATCATATTTTGGGACAAGCATATTATACTAAGAATGACAGTCATGCTCTCAAGAAGGTGCTCAAAGAAAGGATGGTGACTCAACATAAAAGTAAAAGATTGACCCTTCGCAGAGGGAAGCAGGGATTAACATGTGCTAGAGCTTTTCATTTTCAAAAATAGAAGTAAAATTATTTTGAGAGGTGTTTGTTGTTGTCAACGAATGATAGTGGGTACTCTAACCACCTCGCCAACCAGACTCTCAAGAGCGGCTCCCATGAAGGACGTTATCTCTACCAGCAAGGTAGATCATCCCTCTTCTCTTTTGTTTACACATGTATTTTAGTTTCATTATGGATGACACTCCCCCCAACCTTTGCTTACACAAGCCATGGCTAACCGAATCCTCGGGTGCCTTCCAACATTCACATACCATGGGGAAGTGTCTATTTGCAGGTTAACTTGCTTACTGATGAATCGAGCAAAACACGTGAAGAGAATTATTAATGAAGGTTGATTAATTGGGGTCGGGAACCCCGTTGCCAGATCTTTTTGCAAAATTATTGGATAAGCGGATGTGCCACTAGTCCATTGGTGAAAGTCTGTCCGGAGTAAATGACAAGGTTGAAAGATAAAACACCACATATTTCCTCATGAGCTATAAAACATTAACACAAATTGAGAAGTAGTTTGAAGGTTTAAAGGTAGCACACGAGAATTTACTTGGAATGGTTTGAAATGCCATGCATAGGTATTTATGGTGGACACTTTGGAATAACTTGGTTTTCAGGTGTTTGGAAGCACGAGCAGCGTTCCCGCTCAGTACAAGTGAAGGCTAGCAATAGACTGGGAAGCGACAATCAAGAGAGCAATAACTGTCATAATCATGCTTGCGGCAAAATAAAATTAACGAAGGCATAAAAGTGATACAAGAACTCTGAAGGAAAGTAAATCATCGAGGCTTAATTGAATTTTGTTTAGTCATATGCATGCGTGAGCATGTGCCAAGTCGATTCAAGTGAATTATTCAGAGGAGGATACCACAATGTCATACCGATCTATGAATAAAACAATGCAAGCAAATATCCATGACATGCTACTCATTATTAATAAATTGGAACTAATTATGAGAGATCGTAAACTACTAGACTTTCATTAAATGACATATACCTCATATGAACCAACTAAGCATGCTCACATGGATGAGTATATGTACAAAAATGAAAACAAATAGAGTTCATACCAGCCTCTCACCACGAGTCAAATTGCCGTAGATCGTCATTATTGCCTTTCACTTGTGCAGCTTGAATAATAATATGAAATGAAACCAAGCTCCAACCACCGGAGACCTCTGAACTCCCTAATGAACTTTACAACACCAAAGAAGAACAACAAATATTTTTGGTGTTTTCCAGTTAGAAACAAGAACAAAAGGAAACAAGAAAACAAAGCAAAATCTTTTTGGGTTTTCTCATAGCAAACTAACGATAGCAAATAAAGTAAAATAAGAGCAAAGAACCAAATAAACAAATGGTGAAGAGAAACATCAGAAATATTTTTGGTCTTTTTGTGTTTTAGGAAAGAAACAAAGCGGAAACAATAGAATGCAAGCTAAAAGAAACACAGAAAAGCAGGATGGCAGAAATCTGCCAAAACCTGACAGCAGTACAGAAATCGAAATTAACAAAAATCTTCCATTGCTCAGCTCATAAAGTGTTCAACTAATGAAAGTTAGATAACAACCTGGGGCACATGCTCAAAAATTTTCAACTCAAAATAACGTTCTGGCTGTGCGTACGAATTTTTTGGTAACAGCCCAGAATCTGTTTTTGGACAGCACTTCCCCAAATATCATCTCCCTCTCATTAGAAAACCACTCTAAGAAACTAAACAAGTATGTACAAGTATCCAGCAACCATAATGTGCGAAGAATGAGTGATGCCGGTATACCTCCCCCCAAGCTTAGGCTTTTGGCCTAAGTGGAGTTCATTCCCAACGAGGGTCGGGGTTCCACGCCGGTGGATCGTACATGGAGTGATAATAAGGCCCCTGCGCGGAAGAATGTCGTGGAGGCTCCACATGACCATAATGTTGATATGAAGAGCTTGCTGCATCGGATGAAGAATCGGGGTGCTCCTCGACCTCCTCCGTGCCGTCCCTTGCATGATGGCCTTCTCTTTCTATGCATGCATTTAGCTCATTTTCTGTGATCGACCACCCTTTCCACCATCATCGGAGAAGATTCTCCCATGACAAATCATTGTATAAAGATTCGAGAGCTCCCGCGGCATTCCCCTGACCTTCTCACAGGATCCCCACTGCGGCACTCTAATTGCTGCACAAAAATCACTAAAGGGCAAGTTGATAGTTTTGTTATAAATCTTGTATCGGACCATGGGGTTAGTTTGAGACCGATGAAATTCGAAATCCTGCACAACCGACACTGTTAGTTTAGCATATTGGTAAGGTTCACCAACAGTAAAACCTTCCAACCCCGCATTGGAAGTCAGTGTTTGAACATCTTGAAGGATTCCTGCATTCCGCATAAAATCAGTACATGGGTAATAAGAGGGGTATACTCCCTCTTCACGGTGAACTCTCATGACTTGTTGCACCTCCAATTCTTGTTGGTTTAGTTGGTGCATACTTCCTTCCATTTTCTGAAATTTTTCAACAATCATTATAAAATTTGATTTCAAGGTATATAATTGAGGGGAACTACTATAGGAACTTGCTAGAGTACTAAACATGCATCAAAACTAGTTTCTACCACTTAGAACAAGCATGCAAGCTCACTAAATATGTTACCTACAGCAGCAAAATATTCAAGATATACTCAACCAAACAAAATTCTAATTGGATAATCAAAGGAGTCACATACCGGAGAGCAAATGTGCCAAATTTCAGACAGAAATCTGGGCTGAGCAAAGAGATCGAGAAATCGCGAGTTCTTGAGCAGAAACGCGAGTGAGAGAAAGTGAGTACGAGTTTTTCGGGAGAGAGAGTGCAGTGAGTGAAAGAGATGATGAAGTGGGGCAAGGAGGGGCCCACACACCAGGGTGGCGCGCCCCCCTTGCTGGCCGCGCCGGCCTATGGGGTGCCACCCTGGGGTGCCCCACTGGTCATCCCCAGGTGCTCCCAGGTGCTCCTTCGAAAAATAAGACTACCAGTATATTTTTTGTAGATTTTTGAGAACTTCGAAAAATGCACATTTATGGGTGTTAAATTAATTATTACTGCGCAGGAAAATGATTTCCAAAATCTTAAACAACTAAATCATATTGCAAAACAAAAAGTGCTACAGCAAGTAAAACAAGTGGAGGAAGAAAGAAAGAAAGAAATGTTGTTTAGCTCTCTTATGCATTAAAATATACTTGTTAACAAGGTTGATCAAGTCTTGCTACCAAATAAATTTTATATGCCATAAGAAGAAATAAACCTCAAATCAATCATGTTACCTTATATTGAATTGATATGGATCCAATCACAAGAGTTTGATATTCTTCTTTAGGCTCATATATAGGACAATCAATGGATCCCACCTTGATAGTTTTCACATTAAAAATTGTATTAACTCCATATACTTTATCAATCCTCTTGGGAAAATAGACAGTATGTTCCTTGTCATCAACATTGAAAGTAACCTTGCCTTTATTACAATCAATAACAGCCCCTGCAGTATTAAGAAAGGGTCTTCCAAGAATAATGGACATATTATCATCTTCAGGCATTTCCAACACAACAAAATCAGTTAATATCAAGCAGTGTTGAGTAACTTGAACAGGAACATTTTCACATACACCAACAGGCATAGCAGTAGATTTATCAGCCATTTGCAAAGATATATCAGTTGGTATCAACTTATCTAAATCAAGTCTCTTGTAAAGAGAAAAAGGCATTACACTAACACATGCTCCCAAATCACATAGAGCAGTTCTAACATAATTATTCTTGATGGAGCAAGGAATAGTCGGTATACCTGGGTCTCCCAGCTTCTCTGGAACCTTACCATTGAAGGAGTAATTAGCGAGCATAGTGGAAATCTCCTCATTAGGAATTTTCCTTTTGTTAGAGACAATATCTTTCATATACTTTGAATAAGGAGGCAATTTAATAGCGTCAGTCAAAGGGATTTGCAAAAATAAAGGTTTCATCCAATCACAAAATTTATTATAATGTTCCTCCTCCTTTGATTTTAGTTTCTTAGCAGGAAAAGGCATTGGCTTTTCAACCCAAGGTTCTCTTTCATTACCATGTTTCTTTGTAATAAAATCTTCTTTAGTGTACTTCTTATTTTTATCATGCTTTTCAGGTTCTTTTTCAATTTCTTCTTTATCAGGAGTATCATTCTTATCATTATCTTCCTCATGTTCATTACCACTTTCAGTTTCAGCATCAGAAATAGAAATACTATTAGGATCATTAACAGGTTCAGAGGATTCTACAACAGTTTTATGTTTCTTCTTCTTTTTCTTAGAAGGACCACTAATTTCTTTAGTTCGTTGAGAATCTTGTTCAATTCTTTTGGGGTGCCCTTCAGGATATAGAGGATCCTGGGTAGAAACACCGCCTCTAGTTGTTACTTCATAAACTTGTTTCTCTTCATGATTATTTCTTAACAAGTCATTTTGCACTTTAGTAAGTTGATCAATTTGAGTTTGAATCATATTAAAATGTTTAACAAGCATCTTAACATCATTTGAGGTTCTCTCCACAATATCATGCAATTTACCAATAGCTTGAGAATTTTCCATTAGATGATTCTCTACTCTCATATTAAAATTACTTTGCTTAACAATATAATTATCAAATTCATCTAAACATTGATCGAGGAGGTTTTGAATATGGAATATCTCCTCTATCAAAGCGTTGAAGAGAATGTACCTCGATTGTGGATGAAGGGGGAATTATCTTACATAGGTCTTCTATTGGAGGTAAATTCTTCACATCTTCAGATTTAATACCCTTCTCCATAAGAGATTTCTTGGCTTCCCTCATATCTTCATCATTTAATTCAATCATACCTCTCTTCTTCAGTATTGGTGTCGGAGTTGGTTCAGGCGTAGACCAATCATCATGATTTTTGCTTATCTTTGCCAATAATTCTTCAGCTTCGTCCGGAGTTCTCTTCCTGAAAACACAATCAGCACAACTATCCAGGTATACCCTAGACTCAATGGTTAGTCCACTATAAAATATATCGAGTAAATCATGCTTTTCCAAATCATGTCCAGGTCGAGCTCTAATAAGAGAGCAAAACCTTACCCAAGCTTCGGGCAATTTCTCTCCATCTTCTTGATCAAAACTATAAATTCTCTCGCAAAGCCATATGTTGAGCACTAGCGGGAAAGTATTTCCGAAAGAAAACATCAAGCAAACAACTTGGACTATTAATAGAATCAGGAGGCAAATTATTATACCAAATCTTAGCATCATCCTTTAATGAGAAAGGGAAAATCTTAGCAACAAAATAAGTACGCATCTTAACATCATCAGAAAACAAGCTACTTAAAGTAGAAAGCTCATTCATATGTTCTACAGCACTCTCTTTTTCAGTACCACGGAAAGGTGTTTTCTCAACAATAGATATATGAGCTAAATCAAGAGAAAAATCATAATCTTTATCCTTAATGTTTATAGGAGATGTGGCAAATTTAGGATCAGGAGACAGTTTATATCTAACAACATGTTGTGCAATAAGCTTTTTAAGGTTACTTGTACTAGTAGTATCATTGCATTTATCAATAAAATCATCATCAAGTTCCACATAATCTTCATCAAGATCATCAATCTCAGGTGAATTAACAGGTGTAACAGATATTTTCATTAGGAGTTTCGGTAGTTTCAATTTGTCTAGACCTAGCAATTGTAGCATCTAGAAAAGGACCTAATGACCCAGCATTATCAAGCACAGTAGAAGCATCATCAAAATTATCGGAGGAATTTTCAGATTCAGCAGAAATACCAACACGTGAAGTTTGTGGTGGTGAAACAAGTTGACTTATCACAGATGGTGAATCAAGAGCAGCAGAGGTACTCAGAGTTGTACCTTTCCTTGTAGTGGATGGTAATATGGCGACTTTAGTATCGCGAGGTTTACCCATGATGGATAATTTGCAGCGAACAATATCAATCCAAGTGAACTTCCAAATAAAGCTATGCTCCCCGGCAACGGCGCCAGAAAATAGTCTTGATGACCCACAAGTATAGGGGATCGCAACAGTCTTCGAGGGAATTATTAC
Source organism: Lolium rigidum (assembly GCF_022539505.1). Taxonomy (NCBI): domain Eukaryota; kingdom Viridiplantae; phylum Streptophyta; class Magnoliopsida; order Poales; family Poaceae; genus Lolium; species Lolium rigidum. The sequence continues at coordinate 155,082,559 of NC_061512.1, read as the reverse complement.
CCAATTTATTGATTCGACACAAGGGGAGACAAAGAATACTTGTAAGCCTTAACATCGGAGTTGTCAATTCAGCTGCACCTGGAAACAGACTTGCTCGCAAGAGTTTATCGATAGTAACAGTTTTATGGCGAGTAGGAATAGTGAAATAACAGCGGCGGTGAAATAAAGACAGCGGTAGTGATTATAGTAAACATCGGGATTAAAATACTGTAGGCACGGGGACGGATGAACGGGCGTTGCATGGATGAGAGAATTCATATAACAATCATGGTAGGGCATTTGCGGGTAATAATAAAGCAGGTATCCAAGTACTAATCAATCAATAGGCATGTGTTCCATATATAGTCGTATGTGCTCGCAATGAGAAACTTGCACAACATCTTTTGTCCTACTCGGCCGGTGGCAGCCGGGCCTCTAGGGAAACTATCTGGAAAATAAGGTACTCCTTTTAATAGAGTACCGGAGCAAAGCATTAACACTCCGTGAACACATGTGATCCTCACATCACCGTCCCCTCCGGTTGTCCCAATTTCGTCACTTTGGGGCCTCGGGTTCCGGACAGCAACGTGTGTATACAACTTGCGAGGTAAGATCAATAAACAATGCATATCATGATGAAACAATAACATGTTCAGATCTGAGATCATGGCACTCGGGCCCTAGTGACAAGCATTAAGCATAACAAGTTGCAACAATATCATAAAAGTAACATCTACGGATACTAGGCACCATGCCCTAACAATCTTGTGACTATTACATGATCAATCTCATCCAATCCCTACCATCCCCTTCAGCCTACAGCGGGGGAATTACTCACACATGGATGGGGGAAACATGGCTGGTCGATGGAGAGACG
>NC_061512.1:154957736-155081603 GCF_022539505.1 Lolium rigidum | reverse complement strand
CTATGTTATGGTGATTATCAATCTATTGTTTATGTGTTGTTTATGATCTTGCATGCTCTCCGTTATTAGTAGAGGCTCTGGCCAAGTTTGTACTCTTAACTCCAAGAGGGAGTATTTATGCTCGATAGTGGGTTCATGCCTTCATTGACACCTGGGACAATGCGATGCAAAGTTCTAAGGTTGTGATGTGCCGTTGCCACTAGGGATAAAACATTGATTCTATGTCTAAGGATGTAGTTGTCGATTACATTACGCACCATACTTAATGCAATTGTCCGTTGCTTAGCAACTTAATACCGAATGGGGTTCGGATGATAACCTCGAAGGTGGACTTTTTAGGCATAGATGCAGTTGGATGGCGGTCTATGTACTTTGTCGTAATGCCCGGATTAAATCTCACTATATTTATCATATCATGTACATGCATTGTTATGCCCTTCTCTATTTGTCAATTGCCCGACTGTAATTTGTTCACCCAACATGCTTTTATCTTATGGGAGAGACACCTCTAGTGAACTGTGGACCTCGGTCCTATTCTTTACATAGCATACAATCTATCGCAATTGTTCTTTACTGTTTTCTTGCAAACAATCATATTCCACTCGATACGTTTAATCCTTTGTTACAGCAAGCCGGTGAGATTGACAACCTCACTGTTTCGTTGGGGCAAAGTACTTTGGTTTTGTTGTGCAGATTCCACGTTGGCGCCGAATCCCCGTTGTTGCGCCGCATCACATTTCGCCACCATCAACCTTCAACGTGCTTCTTGGCTCCTCCCGGTTCGATAAACCTTGGTTTCTTCTCGAGGGAAAACTTGCCATCGTGCGCATCATACCTTCCTCTTGGGGTTCCCAACGGACGTGTACATTTACGCGCATCAAGCCTGTTTTCTGGCGCCGTTGCCGGGGAGATCAAGACACGCTGCAAGGGGAGTCTCCACTTCTCAATCTCTTTACTTTGTTTTTGTCTTGCTTTATTTTATTTACTACTTTGTTTGCTGCACTAAAACAAAACACAAAAAAATTAGTTGCTAGTTTTACTTTATTTATTGTCTTGCTCTCTATATCTAAAACACAAAAAAATTAGTTACTTGCATTTACTTTATCTAGTTTGCTTTATTTACTATTGCTAAAATGAATACTCCTAAAAATACTAAGTTGTGTGACTTCACAACCACTAATAATAATGATTTCCTATGCACACCTATTGCTCCACCTGCTACTACAGCAGAATTCTTTGAAATTAAACCTGCTTTACTAAATCTTGTCATGAGAGATCAATTTTCTCGGTATTAGTTCTGATGATGCTGCTGCCCATCTTAATAATTTTGTTGAACTATGTGAAATGCAAAAGTACAAGGATGTAGATGGTGATATTATTAAATTGAAATTGTTTCCTTTCTCATTAAGAGGAAGAGCTAAAGATTGGTTGCTATCTTTGCCTAAGAATAGTATTGATTCATGGACTAAATGCAAGGATGCTTTTATTGGTAGATATTATCCTCCCGCTAAAATTATATCTTTGAGAAGTAGCATAATGAATTTTAAGCAATTAGATACTGAACATGTTGCTCAAGCATGGGAGAGAATGAAAACTTTGGTAAAGAATTGCCCAACCCATGGACTGACTACTTGGATGATCATCCAAACCTTCTATGCAGGACTAAATTTTTCTTCGCGGATTTATTGGATTCAGCTGATGGAGGTACCTTTATGTCCATCACTTTGGGGGCGGCTACAAAACTTCTTGATGATATGATGATAAATTACTCTGAATGGCACACGGAAAGAGCTCCACAAGGTAAGAAGGTAAATTCTGTTGAAGAAACCTCTTCCTTGAGTGATAAGATTGATGTGATTATGTCTATGCTTGTGAATGGTAGATCTATTGTTGATCCAAATAATGTTCCTTTAGCTTCATTGGTTGCTCAAGAAGAAAATGTTGATGTGAATTTCATTAAAAATAATAATTTCAACAACAATGCTTATAGGAACAACTCTGGTAATAACTATAGGCCATATCCTTCTGCTAATGGTAATGGTTATGGTAATTCTTATGGGAATTCTTACAACAATAATAGGAGTGTACCCTCTGGTCTTGAAGCTATGCTTAAAGAATTTATTAGTACACAAACTGCTTTTAACAAATCTGTTGAGGAAAAGCTTGATAAAATTGATACTATTGCTTCTAGAGTTGATAGACTTGCCTCCGATGTTAATCTTTTAAATTTGAAAGTTATGCCTAATAATGATATTGATAATAAGATTACTACTACAGCAAATGCCATCCAAGTTAGAATTAATGAGAATATAAGATTAATGGCTGAATTACGTGCTAGGTGGGATAGAGAAGAAAATGAAAAATTAGCTAAAGAGAATAATGTAGCTAAAGTTTGGACTATTACCACCATTAGTAATGATAATGATTCACATGTTGCTGCACCTCCTACTATCAATGGTAAAATAATTGGTGTTGGCAATGTTTCTACTCCTAGTGCAAAGCGTACAAAACCTGAAATTGCTAAAACTGCTGAAACTGCTTGTGATAAAACTGCTGAAATTTTTTCCAACCTTGGGAACAATGATCCCATTGCTGTAGCTCATAATGATTTAGATTTTGATAATTGCCACATCTCTGAAGTTATAAAGTTCTTACAAAAACTTGCTAGAAGTCCCAATGCTAGTGCTATAAATTTAGCCTTTACAAAACATATTACAAATGCTCTCATAAAAGCTAGAGAAGAGAAACTAAAACTTGAAACTTCTATCCTAGAAAGTTAGAAGATGGTTGGGAGCCCATCATTAAAATGAAATTCAATGACTTTGAATGTAATGCTCTATGTGATCTTGGTGCAAGTATTTCTGTTATGCCTAAAAAGATTTATGATATGCTTGACTTGCCACCATTGAAGAATTGTTATTTGAATGTTAATCTTGCCGATAATGTTAAAAAGAAACCTTTGGGGAGGATTGATAATGTGCGCATTACGGTTAACAATAACCTTGTCCCCGTTGATTTTGTTGTCTTGGATATCGAATGCAATGCATCTTGTCCTATTGTGTTGGGAAGACCTTTTCTTCGAACTGTTGGTGCTATTATTGATATGAGGGAAGGTAATATTAAATATCAATTTCCTCTCAAGAAAGGTATGGAACACTTCCCTAGAAAGAGAATGAAGTTGCCTTTTGATTCTATTATTAGAACAAGTTATGATGTTGATGCTTCTACTCTCGATAACACTTGATTTGCACTTTCTGCGCCTAGCTGAAAGGCGTTAAATAAAAGCGCTTATGGGAGACAACCCATGTTTTTTTCACTACAGCAATTTTTTGTTTTGTTGAGTCTTGGAAGTTGTTTACTACTGTAGCAACCTCTCCTTATCATGTTTTTGTGCCAAGTAAAGTTTCTATGTCAAAGTTGATGTTATATTTGGGATCGCTGCGCAGAAACAGCATTGCTGTCTGTCACGAATCTGGGCACAGGCCTCTGTAGAAAATTCGAAAAAATCTGCCAATTTACGAGCGTGATCCTCAGATATGTACGCAACTTTCATTAGTTTTGAGTTTTTCCATTTGAGCAAGTCTGGTGCCAGCTTTAAATTCGTCTTTACGGACTGTTCTGTTTTTGACAGATTCTGCCTTTTATTTCGCATTGCCTCTTTTGCTATGTTGGATTCATTTCTTTGATCCATTAATGTCCAGTAGCTTTATGCAATGTCCAGAAGTGTAAAGAATGTTTGTGTCACCTCTGAATGTGTGAATTATTAATTGTGCACTAACCCTCTAATGAGTTTGCTTGAAGTTTGGTGTGAAGGAAGTTTTCAAGGGTCAAGAGAGGAGAATGATATACTATGATCAAGAGGAGTGAAAGCTCTAAGCTTGGGGATGCCCCCGTGGTTCACCCCTGCATATTTTAAGAAGACTCAAGCGTCTAAGCTTGGGGATGCCCAAGGCATCCCCTTCTTCATCGACAACATCATCAGGTTCCTCCCCGAAACTATATTTTTATTCAATCACATCTTGTGTTCTTTACTTGGAGCGTCGGTTTGTTTTTGTTTTTGTTTTTGTTTGAATAAAATGGATCCTAGCATTCACTTTGTGGGAGAGAGACACGCTCCGCTGTTGCATATGGACAAATATGTCCTTAGGCTTTACTCATAATGTTCAAGGCGAAGTTTCTTCTTCGTTAAATTGTTATATGGTTGGAATTGGAAAATGCTACATGTAGTAATTCTAAAATGTCTTGGATAATGTGATACTTGGCAATTGTTGTGCTCATGTTTAAGCTCTTGCATCATATGCTTTGCACCCATTAATGAAGAAATACATAGAGCTTGCTAAAATTTGGTTTGCATATTTGGTCTCTCTAAGGTCTAGATAATATCTAGTATTGAGTTTTGAACAACAAGGAAGACGGTGTAGAGTCTTATAATGTTTACAATATGTCTTTTATGTGAGTTTTGCTGCACCGGTTCATCCTTGAGTTTGCTTCAAATAACCTTGCTAGCCTAAACCTTGTATCGAGAGGGAATACTTCTCATGCATCCAAAATCCTTGAGCCAACTACTATGCCATTTGTGTCCACCATACCTACCTACTACATGGTATTTCTCCGCCATTCCAAAGTAAATTGCTTGAGTGCTACCTTTAAAATTCCATCATTCACCTTTGCAATATATAGCTCATGGGACAAAATAGCCTTAAAAACTATCGTAGTATTGAATATGTACTTATGCACTTTATCTTTTATTAAGTTGCTTGTTGTGCGATAACCATGCTTCTGGGGAACGCCATCAACTATTGTTGAATATCATGTGAGTTGCTATGCATGTCCGTCTTGTCCGAAGGATCTATCATTTTAGTGGTTGGAGCATGCAAAATTGTTAGAGAAGAACATTGGGCCGCTAACTAAAGCCATGAATCATGGTTGAAGTTTCAGTTTTGGACATATATCCTCAATCTCATATGAGAATAATAATCATTGCTACATGCTTATGCATTTAAGAGGAGTCCATTATCTCGTTGTCCATGTTGTCCCTGTATGGATGTCTAAGTTGAGAATAATCAAAAGCGAGAAATCCAAAATGCGAGCATTCTCCTTAGACCTTTGTACAGGCGGCATGGAGGTACCCCTTTGTGACACTTGGTTGAAACATGGCATGCAAAGATCCGGTAGTCCAAGCTAAGTAGGACAAGGTGCGGACACTATTAGTATACTATGCATGAGGCTTGCAACTTGTAAGATATAATTTACATAACTCATATGCTTTATTACTACCGTTGACAAAATTGTTTCATGTTTTCAAAATAAAAGCTCTAGCACAAATACAAGCAATCGATGCTTTCCTCTTTGAAGGACCATTCTTTTACTTTTATTGTTGAGTCGGTTTACCTATCTCCTTCCACCTTAAGAAGCAAACACTTGTGTGAACTGTGCATTGATTCCTACATACTTGCATATTGCACTTGTTATATTACTTTATGTTGACAATATCCATGAGATATACATGTTATAAGTTGGAAGCAACCGCTGAAACTTAATCTTCCTTTGTGTTGCTTCAATACCTTTACTTTGATTTATTGCTTTATGAGTTAACTCTTATGCAAGACTTATTGATGCTTGTCTTGAAGTACTATTCATGAAAAGTCTTTGCTATATGATTCACTTGTTTACTCATGTCATTACCATTGTTTTGATCGCTGCATTCATTACATATGTTTACAAATAGTATGATCAAGATTATGATGGCATGTCACTTCGTAAATTATCTTTGTTATCGTTTTACCTCGCCGGACGAGCGTAACTAAGCTTAGGGATGCTGATACGTCTCCAACGTATCGATAATTTCTTATGTTCCATGCTACTTTATTGATGATACCTACATGTTTTATGCACATTATATGTCATATTTATGCATTTTCCGGAACTAACCTATTAACAAGATGCCGAAGAGCCGATTGTCGTTTTCTCGCTGTTTTTGGTTTCAGAAATCCTAGTAAGGAAATATTCTCGGAATTGGACGAAATCTTCGCCCGTGGTCCTATTTCTGCACGGAGCTTCCAGAAGACCGAAGAGATAACGAAGTGGGGCGACGAGGCGCCGCCACCATAGGGCCACGCGGCCAGAGGGGGGCCCGCGCCGCCCTATGGTGTGGGCCCCTCGTCAGCCCCCCTGACCTACCCTTCCGCCTACTTAAAGCCCCCGTCGCGAAACCCCCAGTACCGAGAGCCACGATACGGAAAACCTTCCAGAGACGCCGCCGCCGCGAATCCCATCTCGGGGGATTCAGGGATCGCCTCCGCACCCTCGCCGGAGAGGGGATTCATCTCCCGGAGGACTCTTCATCGCCATGATCGCCTCCGGAGTGATGAGTGAGTAGTTCACCCCTGGACCATGGGTCCATAGCAGTAGCTAGATGGTCGTCTTCTCCTAATTGTGCTTCATTGTTGGATCTTGTGAGCTGCCTAACATGATCAAGATCATCTATCCGTAATACTATATGTTGTGTTTGTCGGGATCCGATGGATAGAGAATACTATGTTATGGTGATTATCAATCTATTGTTTATGTGTTGTTTATGATCTTGCATGCTCTCCGTTATTAGTAGAGGCTCGGCCAAGTTTGTACTCTTAACTCCAAGAGGGAGTATTTATGCTCGATAGTGGGTTCATGCCTTCATTGACACCTGGGACAGAGTGACAGTAAAGTTCTAAGGTTGTGATGTGCTGTTGCCACTAGGGATAAAACATTGATTCTATGTCTAAGGATGTAGTTGTCGATTACATTACGCACCATACTTAATGCAATTGTCTCGTTGCTTAGCAACTTAATACCGAATGGGGTTCGGATGATAACCTCGAAGGTGGACTTTTTAGGCATAGATGCAGCTTGGATGGCGGTCTATGTACTTTGTCGTAATGCCCGGATTAAATCTCACTATATTTATCATATCATGTACATGCATTGTTATGCCCTTCTCTATTTGTCAATTGCCCGACTGTAATTTGTTCACCCAACATGCTTTTATCTTATGGGAGAGACACCTCTAGTGAACTATGGACCCCGGTCCTATTCTTTACATAGCATACAATCTACTGCAATTGTTCTTTACTGTTTTCTTGCAAACAATCATCTTCCACTCGATACGTTTAATCCTTTGTTACAACAAGCCGGTGAGATTGACAACCTCACTGTTTCGTTGGGGCAAAGTACTTTGGTTTTGTTGTGCAGATTCCACGTTGGCGCCGGAATCCCTGTTGTTGCGCCGCATCACATTTCGCCACCATCAACCTTCAACGTGCTTCTTGGCTCCTCCTGGTTCGATAAACCTTGGTTTCTTTCTGAGGGAAAACTTGCCACTGTGCGCATCATACCTTCCTCTTGGGGTTCCCAACGGACGTGTACATTTACGCGCATCAGCAACGGCGCCAGAAAATAGTCTTGATGACCCACAAGTATAGGGGGTGTATCGTAGTATCTTCGATAAGTAAGAATGTCGATCCCAACGAGGAGCAGAAGGTGTTGACAAGCAGTTTCGATGAAGGATTCACTGTAAATGCTCACAGACAAGTATTCAGGGGGTTTTGATGTAACAGATGAATAAAGTACAAGTAAGTAAAATACGAGAGAAATAATTGCAGCGAGTGGCCCAATCCTTTTTAGCACAAAGGACAAGCCGGTTTGTTTACTTATAATGACCAAACGTTCTCGAGGACACACGGGATTTTAGTCTAGTGCTTTCGCTACATACAGCTGATTAATCTTCATTGTTTTGATAAGTGTTGTGTGGGTGAACCTATGCTAATGTACCGCCCTTCCTAGGACTAATACATACTTGTGATTATACCCCTTGCAAGCATCCGCAACTACAAGAAAGTAATTAAGATAAATCTAACCACAGACCTTAAACTCGAGATCCTCGCGATCCCTCCCGCATCGATATACCAACGGGGGCTTAGGTTTCGTCACTCCGGCAACCCCGCAATTGGCAAACGAGTACAAGATGCATTCCCCTAGGCCCATAAAGGTGAAGTGTCATGTAGTCGACGTTCACATGACACCACTAGAAGAATAACACCACAACTTAAATATCATAACATTGAATATTACTCAACCATAATTCACTACTAACATTTAGACTTCACCCATGTCCTCAAGAACTAAACGAACTACTCACGAGACATCATATGGAACATGATCAGAGGTGATATAATGATGAATAACAATCTGAACATAAACCTTGGTTCAATGGTTTCACTCAATAGCATCAATAACAAGTAGAAATCAACACCGGAGAGTTTCCCTATCAAACAATCAAGATCAAACCCAAATTGTTACAGCGGCGACGAGGTGCTGCGGTGGAGATGGCGGTGATGATGATGAAGATGATGGTGATGGCGATGGAGATGATGTCCAGCTCGATGGCGGTGACGATGGCGTCGATTTCCCCCTCCGGGAGGGAATTTCCCCAGCGGATTCCTGCCCGCCGGAGAGCTCTTTCTCTCTCGGTGTTCTCCGCCCCACGAGGCGGCCGTGGCTCTTCGCGACGTACCCTCCGGAGCTTAGGTTTTCGGGACGAAGGGTTTCGCGAAGAAAAGGAGGCGAAAGGGCCGTGGGGCCCCCACACCACATGGTGGCGCGGCCAGGCCATGGGCCGCGCCGCCTGTGGTCCGGCCCCACCTTGGGTCTTCTCGGCTCCCCTTCCGGCTTTCTCCGTCATCTGGAAAAATAGGATTTTTGTTGTAATTTCCTTCCACAGTTGATCTTCCGAAATATTGCATCTCGACGGTGCTTTTTCCAACGAGAATCCCGGCTCCGGTGCGCGATCTCCAAATAATCATGAAACATGCAAAATAGATGAAATAACATAAGTATTGTGTCCCAATATGAAATATATCAATGAATAACAGCAAATTATGATATAAAATAGTGATGCAAATTGGACGTATCAGACAGCTCCTTGGACTTGGAGTTCACCTCTTCGCGAAGCGCAAGCCGCTGCCGTTCCACCTCCTCCAGCCGCTTGCTCAGGCCCTCCAGCTTTTCCTCCCCGTCCTTCTTGAGGGCGGCCAGCTCCTTGAGGTGGTTGGCCTCAAGCTTGCGCAGCCGTGTCAGCTCCCCATCAGCCACCTTCAGCTTGGCAGCAGCAGCCCGGCCCGCCTCCTCGCTCTCGGCGCATTGGGCGCGGGCGGCCCGAAGGTCCGACTCCAGCTGTGGGACCCGGGCAGCCTCAGCTGCAAATCGACAAGAAAAGTCGTCAGCCATATGAAATCAAAGAAAAAGAAGCTAAGTCAAAGGAAGAAAACCTTACCCTTGGCAACCTCCAGCTCGCGAGCCAAGCCGGCTCGCTCAATCTTGGCCTTGTGGTAGCTGGTCACCACTTTGTTGTACAAGACGGTGCGTCGCTCCGCAACCACCTGAAAGAAATGATCAGATGTTAGACGAAACCCGGACCGGCTCCAAGCAGCCGGCCCATGCCTCGGAGGGCTACCAGGATAACAATAAACTTACAGAAAATAAGAAGACACCTACCTTGTCAGCATCCTCCAGCGTGGCCAGCTGGGCAATGGTCTCGGCGGCCTTGGCCTTAAGGCTGGCCCGGTAGCCGGAGAAGAGCATCTTCATGGGCGCCGCGCCAGGCTGCCCCTCCCGGCTGATCACCTCGCAGGAATCCGCCTGGTGCCACGCCTTCTCCATGGTGCCAGCCGAGCCAAGGCTGGAGTCGGAGGCGGACGGCACGTGCAGCAGCCGGGCCCCCTTGGCCACATGGAGGCCCTCAGACGGGTCCGACGGGCCCTTCCTCCTCACCAGCGCCTGGGAGTCGGCGTCCTTCGGGCGCGCTGGCTCCTCCCTTGTCGGCCGGCTCCTCCCTCGACGGCTCCGAAGTCAGAGGCAGCACGGTCGAAGCAGTCGGACCGGTGGGGGCTGCCTTCTCCGACGTCGGATGCGTTCCCTCCGGCGGCGCAGCCCCGCCGGCTCCAGCTTCAGGCGGCGCAGCCCCGCCGGCTCCAGCTTCAGGCGGCGCAGCCCCGCTGGCCCCAGCTCCTGTGTCAGGCGGCGCAGCCCCGCCGGCTCCAGCTCCCATCGCTGGCGGCGCACCCCTGCCGGCCCCGGCCGCAGGCCCCAACAGCGGAGCGCGGCGCGGAAACATTTCATCCAAAGTGGGCCGGTGGACCGGCTCACCCTGGGTGCCGCGACCAGGTGCCGCAGGAGGCGCAGCTGAGGATGTGCCCGCAGGCGGCACGATCACAACGGGCGGCGCGCGCATCGACGACTGCGGGGTCGACTCCCTCCTCTGCCGCGAGAGTGTTGGCTCGGCACGGGGAGGCGGCCGAGAGCCGCCGCCCTGGGTAAACTTGATGGCAGCCCTAGTCGAACAAACAAGAAAAGATAAATATAGAAAGAGAGGAAAGAAAAGGAATCAAACAACGAAGAAAAGGACTCACCCGGCTGCCTCTGGAACCTTCTTGGGCCCCACCCGGCGCTGCTTCTTGGCCCTAGCCTCCAGCTTGGCCGTGGACCCGCTGCCGGCTCGCTTCCTTCCCTTGGGCGCAGAAGTCGCCGAGGCGCCAGGCGGCCTCGAGCGCAGGGGCACCGCAGGGATAGGTCCCGTACCAGACTCCGCTGGCTCCTCCGGCTCCGGCTCGTGCTCCGGTGAAGGCGGCGGGTTGTGCTCCCCCTGGCCGCCTTGGTCCGGCACCACCGGCAGATCGTCGTCGCCAGCTTGGTCGCCGGCCTGGTCAGCCGGATCAACATGATCCGGCGTCCAGATCTTCAGCGCTAGGTCGCCATCCTCAATACCTTGGCGGTTGAAAAGCTGAAAGCAAAACAAGGTAAATATCAAGTCGGCCACGCAGCCGCAAGCCGGAAGTCGGCAAAAACACCAAACTTACCAATTCAGGCGGCGATGCCCGGTCGTAGGGCGGCAGCCCCCAATCCCAGTTCTCCGGCATGTTGGCCTTGGTGATGTTGTTCACCCGGTGGGCAACCTGGGCCTTGGTGAGCGCCACCTTCGACGTCCGGGTTGGATCAAGCCGGCCGGACATGTGCCCGATCTTGTGGACACGCCTCTGGAGCGGCAGCACCCGGTGTTCGATATAAGTGCAGAGGAGATCCTCGGCGCTCAGCTGGCCCCCCGTGACGCACTCTCCCAAGAAGTCCATCAGAAGGTTTACCTCCGCGTCCGGGTCCGTCGTCCTGGCGTTGTGGCCCCAGTTGAGCCGGCCGACTGGCGGAGCCGGGTTGTATTCCGGCAGGTTGAGCCGGTCGAAGGCTGGGTTGTCGTTCCGCACGTAGAAGAACGTCATCTGCGCTTCTTCACAGAATCTACAGTCGGGATCTTCGGGAACGACGTACCCGTGTGAGGATATATGGAGGCGGCGCCGCAGGTCCTCAGATGGCCTTCAGTCGTCTGCGCCTTGATGTAAAAGAGCCAGCTCCAGAACTCCACATCCGGCCACAAGCCGGCGTAGCCCTCCATGAAAGCCACGTAGCAGCTTAGGAGGATGAAGGCGTTGGCCGGCAAGTGGTGAGGCTGCAGGCCGAAGAAGTCGAGGAACCGCCGGAAGAAGTTTGAAGCCGGCAGGCCCAACCCGCGGTCGAGGTGCGCTCCGAAGACCACACGTTCTCCGGGTTCCGGCCTGGGCTCGATCTCCTCGCCGGGCGCCCTCGTAATCACCCCCGCCGGAATGCGGCGGAGACGCACGAACCGTTCGATGTCATCCTCGCGCATGTAAGATCCCCTCCAAGAACCGCTCGGCTGAGCCATCGATGAAGAGGAAGAAGAAGAAGACCACGAGAGGCGAAACGGTGAGGAAGAACCGCTCCTCGCCGGAGGAGAGCGCGGTGGAGAGGAGCGTGCCGTCGACACGCGCGGTCCCGTGGCGCTGGATTGGCGGAGCGGCGGCGCCGGCTCGGCGGAGGAACGTCGGGGCGGCTGCCCGCCGGAGTTCGCCAGGGAAACAGTGGAGTAGCCGCGCCGGAACGATGAAAAGCTCGAACGAGAGAAAGAATGAAGTGGGAGCGCGAGGAAGAAGAAGGGCGCCTCGGTACCGCTCCGGGGGCATTTATAGCCGCCTGACGCGCCAGTTGCGCGGCCACGTGGCGATCGTGGGCCACGATTGGGATTTACTGCGGCCTTAACTACCCCACGACGGCAGCGGTTACTGGAAACGGACGCGCCACTTCCTCCACGACCGCACCGGATCCGGAGGAAACACCGATGTGACCATACGTAACGGCAACAGGAGCCAGCCGTCAGAACGGTCAAGTCGGGCGCAGGGCCCGAGGCGGCGGAAACACCGGCGCACCCAAGCCGGAGCCGGACATTAAAGTCCATTCGGCCCCAAACTCTCTCAGCAAGGCGGAGACGTCATCAACACTTGTGAAAAAACGAAAGTTGCAGAAGCAAAAATAGCGTTCGGCTGGAGGCAGCCGGACAAAGCAAGCCGGATAAGGGCGCAGCCGGCTGAATGAAAATCCTCAGTCGGCCCCTTCAAGTGCCGCTGAAACACATTCGAAAGATAAAGCCAGGGAAATCTGCCTAGGTCCCTCTTAAGCGCAGGACCTTGCCAGCTTCGGGGGCTAGTGTCGGGGGGAAGACCCCGGGTAGGGCAATGGACGCGGAGCAGCCGGCTAAGGTCGGCCGGCTGAGGAGCAGCCGGCTGGAGCCGTGGCCGGCTGACCAAGGAGTCGGCTGGCTCTAAGTCCTAGTCGGCCTGGCTACGGCCTTCAACACTGTGGCTGGGCCGGCTTCTACAAGCCATATCCGACTGGGGTTTACACCCTAGACCGACTCCCGGCTGGCGAGTCTTGCACGAGAAGGAACTGGGTAGGTGGTCCGGGTTCAAAGGTCCACGCTGACCTCATCTCCCGCAAAGCGCGGGGCACTGTAGAGCAACAGTGCCACGCGGCGGACAGGCCATCATGGCATACGCCGATCCGTACCGGCTACATGGCATGATGGCGACAGGGACACTTCCTCTCCATGCCGCTGACTGGCAGACGGATGGGACGGGCCACTACGCCTCAACGGCTCCGTGACGTCAACGCCTCGGGAAGGAGCGGAAGCCGGAGCCGGCCAAGCCGGCCACTAGACTATAGGGACTTCTATGTAAAGTGCCAGCGCCTATATAAGCTGGGCTACCCCCTCGTGCGGGGACGATCGATCACTTCTCATTCATTCTAGTCTTAGCGCTGCCCTGTGAGAGAGACCTTCGTCTACCTTAGCCTCCCGGGAGCAGCCTGGATACAGCTCTAGGAGCACCATTGTACTCGTGATATCATCATATACACACATAGCGAGGAGTAGAGGTGTTACCTCCATCGGAGGGCCTCGAACCTGGGTACGTCGCCGTGTCGCTCGTGCCCATACCCGCATCCGGATACCGCCGTGAGTCCACTAGGAACCACCTCGATTAGCCACCCTATGGCATATGCCGTGACGATACCACGACAAGTGCTAAGGTTCAATGTTACACACATCAATTAACAATCGAAGGAGGAAGACAAAATGTCGGCAAAACGGATAGACATGATTTGCCGCGACAGAGCACCACCGGGCAAAAAAATTGACATAGCTTACCTACTTATCCGTGAAGAAGCTTCAATGAACGAAGAGTTCGAATGGGAAAAATGGTGGCGAAATTTGCCGATGAGACAGAATTAATGGTGTAAGTATGCAGCACAAATCGGCGAGATGTGACCGAATTCCTCCCGTCAATTTTTCGCGGACGCACGGGAGCTCCCGCTATCCCACTCTCGCACGAGGTCGGCGCAAAAGTAAGCGTAAGAAGAGATTGGCTCACCCAAAACGGCTGAATCGACCGGTGCCTCCTCCTTAGTAGTCTAGGATGGTTCTCCCTCAAGCGAGAAAGGCGAGAAAAGAGAAACGACCTATAGTTGGATGGTTATGAGGGAGTGTCACCTCCAGCCTACCGGAGTTCAAATCGTAGATTTGACATTTTAGTGTCTCATGAAGGCGGGATATTTTTTCAGTGGGAGACGACGTTCCATTGATAGCGAGGCGTCTGAGGTGATTTCGTTATTCTTAAAACCTGTTGGATTATCAGTTTTCTTGGACTTAGACTTTCGGGGGTGTTTATAAAGGTAGGATGCACATGCGTATATTTATAAGAACGAGCGTATGTACGTATTTACGAACGTCTGCCTCGTTTGTAGTGTGTTTCGCATAAAAAAAATAAAATAGAAAGGCTTTCGGTCCGGTCCGGTCGACCTCTCCACGTCTCGGGCCACAAGGGCGTCGGGTCTCATCGTTCCGGTTTCCGACCCAGCCTTTCCGCCCCTCAGCTCGCTAGCCAGATCTCTCTTCCACAGGGGAAGTCGCCGACGAGAAGAGAGGGAGGCGAGCTAGGAGGGCGAGGGGATGGGGCGGGAGGTGTCGGAGAGCTGCGTCGACGGGGTGGTGATGGAGATGGTGGCCGCCTACTGCGGCCGCTTCTACGCCGCCAAGCCGGAGCTCGCCGCCGGCCGCATTGAGGCCATCGGCTTCCAGGTCGGCCATCAGCTCTCCGAGAGGTAAAAGGAAGAAAATACTCTCACCTTCTCTCTCATCTTTCTTTGCTTGGATCACTGTTGGTTTGCTGGTTGGATCTGTAACCTGCTGCCTTGACTCCCGCCGATCCATCGCGCCTCACCCCATGCCAGATCATCAGTTCCCACGTTCGTCAAGCGGTAGCTGCTAGTTGTCCGATTCGGGGCTAGCTGTGGATGCACGGATAAATCTTGAAAGCTCATGCACAGATTCTTGAAATGATCACTGTAGTTCAACATAGATACGAGCTGATTGTCTGATTTGGTGCGAATATCGAGCTGTGGTCTCATTGCCTAGCAGTTCCTAATTTGGGTTCCTTGCCATCTATGAAATCCCAGTACCTTGATTTTGGACTGCTCTAGAATTATTCCACTAATTGGACCATGGGTCTGCAGGATGGAATATATTCGTAATACGACAGTTTCATTGGTTATTTCAAGAAATTTCAGAACTTTAGTTAGGTTATCATTTAATTTGCTGAGAATGTGTAACTTGCTAACCTAGTATGACTAAAGGTTCATTTCATCCTATGGATTTTGTCGATGTACTTGCTGAGTATAAATACATACACTTTGGCATATGTATAGATCTTGATAACTGAACACCATCGATGGCAGATGCTATATTGGTGTGATCACTATCAAAGTATCAAACAGTTATGCACACGCCTTCTTAACTGGCCAGCATGTTGAAGTCAATACGCCCAAGCATGCATCTAGAAATTATGCCATCTTTACTGAACTTGTGTGGTTCCTAGTATATTTATTTTACTATAAACTATGAAGCCCATGGCAAGCTAGTATAATTTACTGTAATCGGTAAGGAAACTAAACATGAATGATACTTTCAAATTAAGAAATCATGTCGATACTGGTCATGGATGTCACACCTTTCCTTATGAACCCAATTTGTTCAAAGGTTACGAATAACAAATTCAGTTGTTTCTTCTCTCATCAGAGGGGTCGGCTGGCAGCAATATGGAACGGAGGTAGTATGTTTTTGCAAACCAATGTATATCGAGCTGAACCTACACCGTACATTAGCTTGATCAACTCAGCACTGTCTTTGACGACGTCCTAAAACCCTTGAACAAAGGTTTGGAAGTGAAGTAAATAAATAGAAAGTTTCTTTGCCTCCTATGCTTTTTGTCATGTCAATTTTTCTGGATTTATTTCTAATATTTGTCATTTTCTTATGTTGAGTTCTTGTATCTTAGAAATATTTTATTCTTCTTTGGGTATGACTATGATATATACACCATGGTGAGGGTGTAGGGGTTAGGTTTTCTAGAGGAGAGATGGCCATAGGTTGGGATGAGACAACTAGAGGAGGTGAGAGACCGAGAATAGAGAGCAATATGGTGCCTCGATTGATGAATTCTGAGATATCTTACATTCTTCTAAATGGACGTTAGGCTCTTAGACCTATGGTATGATCAATTAATGCATGATCACCTTTGTTCTGAAACAGTGAAATGTAAGCCACACTTTGACTTTCCAAGCTTCAGCTTTGACCGTATCTGTCTTCTACAGTATTTTGTTAATAAATAACTACAGAGTAACTTTTCAACTATATAACAAAGTGACTTCTTATACAAACTCATTGGTCAGTAGTATCATTTTTTTTTGTCATATAAGTATGTATAACCCATATATTATCAATTTCATTGTTAGTCAAAGCTGGCACTTGAACAGTCATAAGACGCCCTATTTCTCAATAGAGGGAGTATATTATTTCTTAATATAATATTCAAACCGGTTGAACCGTCCCCCGGTTGAGGGTCATTACTGATTGACTCGCTCTGGAGGATGTAGGCCAGAAGGGAGGTAGATGAAGAAGTAAGCTAACCTAGGCACAACCAATCTTGATGTTGTTACCTTCTGTACCGAGGTCAATACTCACCACTGTTGTCGGAGATCAAGGAGCAGATCGGCAGTGAGCAAGAGCTCCAATACTCTTCTTTCCTTTACTACTCGTGCGAGTCGAAATGCTTGGGTGCACATTGGTATCTTTTCGTAAGGTTGTTTGGCCCATGTATCCTTTAGCGTGAATGGGACATATACATTGTCAAAATTTCATTACTACCATATTCCCGGTGCCTCCTGTTCTCAAACACTCACACTTCTCTTGTATTTGGGTGGGGGTGTGTGTGTGTGTGTGGGGGGGGGGGGGTATTCTCCCATCGTCATGTGTATTTCACTATTTCTTAGACTCCAAGCAAACATATGCGCGAGAACTCTAGTTGCACAGGAAGGCCAGTGTAGATTACAAATGTGTGAGTAGTGTGAAAATAGAGCATGAGGGGTAGATATATGTGTAGAGAAAAAAACAAAGGCGAGTGCCTATATAATGGGTTAGAACAGTGGTTGGTGTGAGTCTGCTGAACAGGGCTAAAGCAGTTTAGTTAGTGTGAGGGTCCTAGGGATCTAGGACAAGGTATGCACATATGGTTTCTTTAGATATTTTGTTTTCTTGCTAGCACACTATACCCCCTCCGTTCTTGTTACAAGGCCACTATCTTATTTTCTACTACCTCTGTTCTTGTTTAATCGACGTGGGAGTACAACCTAGCTAGTAGAGCTTGTATGCATGTAGGGCGTCAAGTAAACACGAACGGAGGGAGTAGATAACAAGAAAACAAAATCAACTAATAAACGGAACGGTTAATTATGTGGAAAACTTCGGTATTCTAAGCTAAGTAAACATGTGGTGTCTCTATCTCTATGGCTGCACACAACCTTCAAATTAATGAGCACCATTGTACGAGAGAGAAATCTAATCAATTCTTCCGTGGAAATGAGAGTGGCCTTGTATAGCAAAAAATTGTATTTTTTGGTTGTGGCCTTGTATTGAAGAACAGAAAGTGTACTAAAAACTGAATTTCGGGATCTAACTTCTATTAAAAGAATCCTTTTCCAGAATAACAGTGGTGATACTGCACATCATCATTTATAGTAGCCCCCTTTTATGTTTATAAGTGCATATTTTTGAATTTCAATTTGTATTGATGGCGACGATGAGGTTTCGATCTTATTTCATCCACATGGTTTCTGCTGATTTTCTAGAGTTTTAGTTTATAGTGAGTTGGGCTTAAGCTGTTATGCTTGGCTAGACAAATGTTTATCCTTATTTAAGCGTGTGCCTTCTATCCTACTGGACTCATAGTGCTGAAATGCTAACCGAAATTTTTGTTTATATTCAGATATACAATGGAGCGCCCTCGATTCAGTGATCATCTTGAGGCGATCAAATTTATTTGCAAAGACTTTTGGTCAGAGCTTTTCAAGAAACAGATAGACAATCTGAAAACAAATCATAGGGTAATTGAACAGATAATGCATACCATATTTTGTGGTCATGTTATAACTGACATTATTCGACTTGCATGTAGGGTACCTTTGTTCTTCAAGATAACCATTTCCGGTGGCTTACTCGTGTTTCACTAGAACCATCTGTAGAGAGCGCTGATACAACTGAGAATGACTCTGCATCATTAGGTGATTCTGCGGCCCAAACAACAAGCATGCTTTTATATTTCCCATGTGGGTTAATAAGAGGTGCACTGACAAACTTGGGAATCCCATGTGCTGTCTCAGCAGACATGTCTAACCTTCCAGCATGTGAGTTATCCATTCCTTTCCATGATCTTGTACTTTCTCAACATGTGATTTAAGAAATGAGGTTAGATGATCTATTCTATAGTTATTAATAAGATGACCTGTCACCCACTATATACACAGTACATCAACTCATTGACTTGAACAGTATATCTTCTCCAGATCAAGAGCTTGCAGTTATTTGTGAGTTTGATTCGTGGGTGCTTTTCCAGAGCCCACTGATGTTTTGTCGTGTTGCATGCTGAAATCCATGTCATGAGAAGTTATATCTAGCCAACCACCTGTTGATTCAAATGAAATAAATCCATTGTGGGCATGGTTTAGACTAGTATCTGGTCAAGTTCATTTAGGTTGTCCAATAATATATAAAAATGCATTAGCCATTTCAATCGTTTGTGCAAAATCTTTTCCTTCTGTTGTTCCTTACTCCCTTTAGTTTGTGTTCTCCATTTAGTGAGCGACAGGCTAAGAGAATAAATTATCATGATTGGGCCAAAAAGGAAATTCATCATATTGACTGAAATCTGGAAGTGATGTTCCCGTTTAGATTTTTTCTAACCTCTCATTATGTATGTTTAAGCTACTCATTAATAAGTCAGCACCTATTCTATGCATTTTGAAGGACGCCACATTAATAAGTCACATTTCTTCATGTGAAGCTGCTGATATCTCCCTTCGTTTTCAATTTACATTGGGAGTTCGGACATGCCAGTTGATTTTCTATTTCCAGTCACCGTTGCACGAAGTCTGCATTTTGCGTGTTCTGACAAATACGTGATTTATCATTGTTGACAGGTTCTTTCGTGGTGCGTATAAAGACATGATCTGTGAGAAATAACACAGGTAGAATGTGAATCCCTGCATGTGGTTTAAGTGGTTTGGACAGGAAAAGGGAGGAGGTCCAGTTATTTGAGTAGATTGTATTTTGCTGTTCCTCCTATGTTTGAATCTCAAATATTTGCTGTAATTCTGTGATGCAAGATACTCTGTAATATTTGATCTGGAGAATGTCTATATATATGCATTTTTTAAATCTAGTCTAGTCAAATAATAGCTGGATGGAGCCAACCTCCTAACCTGTTTTTCTCTTAAAGAAGTTAGATTAGACTATATTCCAAATAGAGCTATTACAATGTTTTCGTGCCACTGAAATTAAAACATACTCCCTCCATTCCATACTGGTTTTTGCTGATTTGCATGACTAATATAAATGAGCTAACTCAATCGACATGCTCCATCATGTCCTGTGTCAATCAGTTTTTCAACGCATTCATCACCATAGAACAATCCGACTGACGGATGAGAAACAGTTAAAAGTAATCAACGACGTGCCTTTAAGGCATGTAATTTAAGGTGTTAAGTGGGATCCCACTTAAGTCCTACTTATAATGTAATTTAGCATTCTAGTTTATTTTTTGGTCTCAAAATTTAGACTAGAAAAGCTAAATTATATCATATGTGAAATTTAGGCGGGATTTCACTTGACACCCTCTAATGTAATTGCCCACCCAGCAATTTTCCGAAGTCAAGTGGAAGTGCGGCCAGAAAACCCAGTCTAGAAGGAAGATAGAACAGCCCGTAATTGCCCACAAATCTTCCACGCACCAGGCATGATCATTCAAATCGGCAGGTGTCTCACATCGTAGAGCTGAAGTATCTCTTGCGGACCCTTGAATTTATAGACTACATTTTGGCATCACGTAGGTATCACTACATGATAGGGAGGAGGATACCACCGGTCGAAATGTTGGACCAAGTAGAATAACGTTCCTTGGGTCCCATGTGTCGCTAAAACATCATCTACATTTCGTTATCAGTGTATTCCTGGTGCCTCCTATTCTTAAAAACTCACACTTCTCCGGTAGCTGCGTGTCTGTAAGCAAACATAGATTTGCGAAGTTGCAGGGAAGCGTCGCGTAGAACTATATGTGTGAGTGGAATGTGAAAAAAGAGCATGAGAGGGTAGATATATGCATAGAGAAGTAGATAAATGTGTGAGTGCTAACATAACGAGTTCCAACATTGGTTGGTGAGACTCTGTTGAACAAGGCTAAAGTAGTTTAGCAAATTTGAGGGACCTAGAACGACGTACGTACACACATGTGTACTTTAGATACTCCCTCTGATCTACAATAAGCGCCAAACTTTAGTTCAATTTAGCTGAAATTTAAATTAAAACTCCAACACTTGTTATGGATGGAGGAAGTAGTTGTTTTCTTGATTGCTCACAATACTAAACACATAACTTCTTCACGTCGCATCTTTTACTGAAAATTATTTGTTTTTTAAAAATCTATGGTGAATTTCACATCTTATTTGTAAAGTCATTGAAAAACACGGACAATAACAAACAAGTTAAATATTACCTCCTCCTTCCCCATGGCTCTTCTCTCCCTCCCCTCCTGCATGCCGTCCTCATGTCCGTGATGGGACCCTAGGGCACCGTAGCGCAGGCCACACCTCTCCTCCACCCCACCAAACCCTGCCAGCGCCGCTGCTCTGCGCATCCCGACCTCTTCAATGAAGCCCACGAGCTCCGCCTCGTCTCCTAAACCTCCCTCGCCGTAGGAATTGACCATAGGAGCTCGATCGGCCCGAGCTTCCTCGCCTAACCGAAGTCCGGCCGTCATCAATTTAGTCGCCTACAAGCTTCCTTACATCACCACTACAGGAACGCGCCGAGACGCTGACGGCCAGCTGCCCTAGGCGTATGCCTCGCAAGCCGTCGGCGTAGCATACGCCGAGGGCAGCCCCTCGGGCTAGATGGGCCTCGGCATAGGCTTTTTGCCCTCGGCGTAGCAGTTGCTACGCCGAGGGCAGCCCTCGGCGTAGATAGGCCATCGGCGTATATTTCGAATATTCAAATTTTAATTTTTCAAAAAAATAAAAAAAATATTTTTTATTTTTCTTGTTTATCACACTTTGAACTCTAAGTATAGACTCTACACTTAACTCTAAGTTAAGTTACAACTACCCAGTTGGTCACCAATTCTCACTCTACTCCAGCCTCAACACGCTTAACTTCCTGGTTCCCTTCGGGTTAGCTTCCATGAAAGAAATGACACCTTATTAATAATATTACCTTATCACTCCTATTAACCCTTGGAACGTGATGTCACAACTCTTTATTTTTTGAATTCCAAAAAATTACTTAAGCAAACAACAATAAATATATAAGTAATAATAATATAGAATTCAAATAACAATAAATGATTTTTTTGTCTTTTTATTTAATATGGAACAATTAATATTTTTAAATCTGTAAATCGGAATCTGATAAATAATATGTCTAAATTGATCAAAAAAATGATAGGGATCCAAATATAACATCCATATCATCTTTTGAACCTAAAAAATGAGAGGAATCCAAATATGACATTCAGTTTGCCATCTGGCCCAAAAAGGCCCCCAGGAGGTGCGGTATGGCTGTACCGGGCGCACGGGTGCACCCGTTTACCAACGCGCTAAACGGATAAAACTTAGCACATAAAATGATGTGTCGTAGAACTAAAAATATTTTTCCCAAAATTTATCGAGCAACGAAAAGTGTACCCCTAGTTTAAATCCGGTCAGTTTCCAGCGGATTCGGCGGGACACCGCAGGAAGCCGCAGACATTTTCAGATGGCTAGCGCGCGCATATGGCATGTGATAGGTGGTGCGTAGGCGGTCTCCTATCACTGCGCGGAGGTCTCACGCTATCACCTAACTTGTTCCTTGTAGCTGCTTCACCAAAAAAAGCCGTTTCGACACCCCGAGTATGAAAATACCGTCGCTCGATGGTCGGATTGGAAATCCGCAATCGAGGCCTTGCTTCTCATCCCAGGGACCACACACGTGCCAAATATGGCCTCGTTCCGACAAACTATGCGGTGTCACAGACCGTTTCCTACTCATTTCCCCTAAAAGCCATAGAACTCAGGACGACAGCCCTGTCGTGAAGAGTTTTCCAAAATAATTACCGTATCCCAATTCTGACTTTTGGAGTGGTTACTAGGACACATAAAATGACGCCATGCGAAGCCGCGGGACTTTCTGACTTCGTTTAAACTGTCATCTGGCCAAAACGGGGCCCGAAGGAGGTGCGGTATGGCTGTATCGGGCGGGCGGGTGCACCCGTTCGCCAACGCGCTAAACCGAAAAAATTTAGCACATAAAATGATGTGTCATAGACCTAAAAACATTTTCCCAAAATTTATCGAGCAACGGAAAGTGTACCCCTAGTTCAAATCCGGTCAGTTTCCAACGGATTCGGCGGGACACCGCAGGAAGCCGCAGGGATTTCCAGATGGTTAGCGCGCGCATATGTCATGTGATAGGTGGTGCGTAGGAGGTCTCCTACCACTGCGCAAAGGTCTCGCGCTATCACCTAACTTGTTCCTTGTAGCTGCTTCACCCGTTTCCTACTCATTTTCATCAAAGTTTCGGACATATGAATTATTCTGACAAACTTTATTATTCAGATATGCATGTTTTTGATATAAACTGATTGAGGATGTTTTCCTGAAAATTTTGATACCTTATATGCATTTTTCTGACATCATATGAATTAGTTATAATTTTTACAATTTTGTACAAATTTAAAAAAAGAGCTACGCCGAGGGTGACCGTCGGCGTAGAGCCAAGAAAAGAATGCGAGGAGGCTATGCCGAGGGCTGCCGTCGGCGTAGTCCTGCCTTACGCCGAGGGCTTTTATATGCCGAGGGTGGCCGTCGGCGTAGCATGGCCTACGCCGAGGGCGCCGCTATGCCGACGACTCACGCAGCGGGCTGACTTGGCCGGGGTCTATGCCGACGGCCCCGACATTTGACCGTCGGTGTAGAGGATGGCCGTCGGCATCTTCAGCCATTCCTGTAGTGCACCGATCAGCCCATCAGGCTCAGTGTGACCTTATGGTCCTCGAGGACCTACCCTCTCACTCGATTGCACCCTATGCCGCTCGCACAGTGCACCTCCTTGCGCTCCTGCTCGGCCATGTCGCTGATGTCTCTCCGGCGACCGTTAGAAAGCGGCACCGCCCCCTTTAGGTCCGCCTCACATGCCCACGTCAAACACGCCCAACCGCGCGTCCCCACTTGGCCTCCTCCGTCGGTCCTTTTAATATTTTCCAGGAAATTCCAGAACTTGTAAAATTCACTGTAAATTCATACTTACTTGGAAAAGTGCAAATGACCTATTAAATGTTCAGAAGATTAAACTCTAACAGTTTATATCAAAATAACACAAAAATTACCTAGAAACTGTTCATTAGATTGTTAATCAAAGCACACATGAGTATAGGGCATTACTTCTTTCCCCGCAAGCCAAAAAAATAAGCTCAAATTTCAGAAGGAAGAAAACATTCTAATATATACATACTAATTTTCATGCATGTACACAAATTTATATTGTCAAAAGTCAACAAAATATCCAATCCCATAGTTCTATATTCAAAAGGTAATTGGAATTGGGTGCCACCCATTGATTCCAACACCAAATTTCAAAAAAAATGAATTGGAATCCATTTACTTTCCACCTTGGAATTGGAATTCCCAATCTAATTCAATTCCAGGCTCAATTCCAGGCTCAATTCAGTTTTATTGGAATACATTTCTTTTTACTGCTGGAATACATCCCCTGGGTTTTATTGGACTACATTTCTATCATGTTCGAAAGCCTTGGCTAGTTTCTAGGGCTATTTGCATATTCATTAAGTTCTTGGGTGTCTCATGTATAAAGTAGGTTTGGGATGGGACTCTTCCAGTTCTTGGCGTTTCTCAGGTGGCCATCTTGACCAAGGAGACATAAGAAAGTGTGTTGGTTTCCATGTAGAAACCTATGGTTTTTTTTTTTGCAATTTTCCTCGTGCTTTATTTGTGCGTGTCAAGTTCTGATCCAGCTGTGTTCTGATCGTGTAACCTGGAGACTGATCTAATGAAGACACAGATGACGAACTCCCCCTCCCGGGCCGCCACGCACGGGCGGCTCCGGAGGCTCCCCACGCCAAACCCTAGAGCAGCCGCCGAATCCCCTCCTCCGGCCGCTGCCGCCGCCAGGGCCGGCGGTGGCGGCCACGCCTGGCCATCAAAGATGGCGGGCGCGGGCGGGCGCGCCCCGGCGGGTCCCCTTCGTGCGGCGGCGGGACGCCATGGGCGGCGCGGCGGGCAAGTGCGGGCGGCGGCGCGGGGGCTTTGCGGGCTCTGCGACGCGCGGCGGAGGTCCGGGAAGGGAGGCGGCACGGCGCCATGGCGGAGTCCGGCGAGGTCTGCAGCGGATGGCGGAGCGGCGCTGGGCGTGGCCGGTGCGGGAGGTGGCGGCGCGGAGAAGCTCGGCCGGGGAGAGCCTCGGCGAGCAGAGGTCCGCCGCCTCGAGTCCGGCGAGGTCTATGTCGCCGAGATCTGCGGTGGAGCGGTGCGGGGCGGCGCTGGGCGTGGCCGGTGCGGGAGGTGGCGGCGTGGAGAAGCTCGGCCGGGGAGAGCCTCGGCGAGCAGAGGTCCGCCGCCTCAAGCCCGGCGAGGTCTGTGTCGCCCGGCGGCGGAGAGAGGAGGATGGAGTGCGGGCCAGATCTGGGCTTCAGGTCCGATCTGGGCCTGCTGGGCTGGGGCAACCTGGACGTGGGTGGGCGCCTGGAGTGGGCGAGGTCCACCGCGGGCAGCGTTGCTCCGGCTGGAGGGGAGCATGGAGGCTGCGGTGTGATGGCGTGTAACACACACGTTCGTTGGGAACCCCAAGAGGAAGGTATGTTGCACACAGTAGCAAGTTTCCCTCAGAAAGAAACCAAGGTTTATCGAACCAGGAGGAGCCAAGAAGCACGTTGAAGGTTGATGGCGGCGGGATGTAGTGCGGCGCAACACCAGGGATTCCGGCGCCAACGTGGAACCTGCACAACACAACCAAAGTACTTTGCCCCAACGAAACAGATGAGGTTGTCAATCTCACCGGCTTGCTGTAACAAAGGATTAGATGTATAGTGTGGATGATGATTGTTTGCGAAAACGAGTAGAACAAGTATTGCAGTAGATTGTATTTAATGTAAAAGAATGGACCGGGGTCCACGAGTTCACTAGAGGTGTCTCTCCCATAAGATAAATAGCATGTTGGGTGAACAAATTACAGTCGGGCAATTGACAAATAGAGAGGGCATAACAATGCACATACATGATATGATAAGTATAGTGAGATTTAATTGGGCATTACGACAAAGTACATAGACCGCTATCCAAGCATGCATCTATGCCTAAAAAGTCCACCTTCGAGGTTAACATCCGAACCCCTTCCAGGTATTAAGTTGCAAACAACAGTACAATTGCATTAAGTATGGTGCGTAATGTAATCAATAACTACATCCTCGGACATAGCATCAATGTTTTATCCCTAGTGGCAACAACACATCCACAACCTTAGAACTTTCGTCACCGTCCCGCATTTAATGGAGGCATGAACCCACTATCGAGCATAAATACTCCCTCTTGGAGTTAAGAGTAAAAACTTGGCCGAGCCTCTACTAATAACGGAGAGCATGCAAGATCATAAACAACACATAGGTAATAGATTGATAATCAACATAACATAGTATTCTCTATCCATCGGATCCCGACAAACACAACATATAGCATTACGGATAGATGATCTTGATCATGTTAGGCAGCTCACAAGATCCAACAATGAAGCACATAAGGAGAAGACGACCATCTAGCTACTGCTATGGACCCATAGTCCAGGGGTGAACTACTCACTCATCACTCCGGAGGCGATCATGGCGGTGAAGAGTCCTCCGGGAGATGATTCCCCTCTCCGGCAGGGTGCCGGAGGCGATCTCCTGAATCCCCCGAGATGGGATTGGCGGCGGCAGCGTCTCTGTAAGGTTTTCCGTATCGTGGCTCTCGGTACTGGGGGTTTCGCGACGGAGGCTTTAAGTAGGCGGAAGGGCAGCCTCGGAGGGGTCACGGGGGACCCACACAGCAGGGCCGCGCGGCCAGGGCCCAGGCCGCGCCGCCCTGGCGTGTCGTCGCCCCGTGGCCCCACTTCGTCTTCTCTTCGGTCTTCTGGAAGCTTCGTGGCAAAATAGGACCCTGGGCGTTGATTTCGTCCAATTCCGAGAATATTTCCTTTGTAGGATTTCTGAAACCAAAAACAGCAAGAAACAGCAACTGGCTCTTCGGCATCTCGTTAATAGGTTAGTGCCGGAAAATGCATAAATACGACATAAAGTATGCATAAAACATGTAGATATCTTCAATAATGTGGCATGGAACATAAGAAATTATCGATACGTCGGAGACGTATCACGGTGCCTGATCGGGCTGGAGGTGGAGATGGAGGTTGACCGGATCTTCGGCGTTATGGGGTGTGTCGGCGTGGCTTGCAGTTTTTTGCGACTTCATCGTTGAGGCGCTGTGGCGGCAGCGGTGAGAGGCTCAAAGGCGCTCTGCCCTTGCTTTGGGGCTTCGGAGATGATCGATGACTCGGACGAAAGTCTTGCCCAGCTAAGGTCGGGCCGGTGGCGACGGCGCCCGTGGGCGTCGTTCCCCTCCTTGGAGGCGTCGCCGTGGAGTGTCGGCATCTCCCTACCCTTGGAGTTCGGGTGTCTTCGGGCGAAAGCCTCGATCCGGTGCGGATCGGCACGATGGCGGCGTCGTCGACGTCGTGACTCTGTTGAGAGCTTCGTGAGGGAAGACACGATGCAGAGGTTCCTTGAGGCTCTTTTCCGGTGGCGCAGCGGTCCGCGGCAGTTTTCCAGGGCGCTATGCACGCCTTTGCTGGCATGTTCTTGAGGACAGCTTCTTGGGTTCGACCAAGTCCCGCCATCGATCTCCTTCGGATGGTGCGTTGATAAGGTAGGCCTTTCTGGAGTTGTTCTTCTACGGAGGTGCCTGACGTCAGTCGAGACGTGGCTTGGTTCTTTGCTTAGGACAGGTGCTTTGTGTTGTAGTTGTTTGGTCTGTAGCCTGTGTTGTGTGGGGTTACCCTCGTTGCTTGTAGCGAGTGGTGCCATTCTTGTATTCAAACCTCTGCCTTCTATAAAGATATGGTACGCCTTTGGCGTACTCTCGAAAAAAGAAAAAAAAAAGAAGAAGACACAGATGACCTCTCAAAAAAAGGCTATACAATTACTCTAGCACAATCAGACTTCAGCAACCACAGAACCTAAAAGTAACTATTTTCGGACAAACCACCGTTTGCTGAATTATAACCATGAACCACAAGTCATCCAGCTTTCAATGCAATATAGTTGACACTATCTATGGCTCGAGGCGCAGTACTAGGTAACCTAACCATGAATCCATCCCAACCAAATTCACGAGAAGAGAGCTGAAATCAATGTGTAACTGAAACCGGGTTTCTTACTTTCTCTTAAAGAAGGCAAACTATATTCAAATAATAGAGTCATTACAGTGTATTCAGGCTGCTAAATTTAAAACTTGACAATGGCAGGGGCGAGAACCACACCACACGCCCTACGGTCGTAGCAAAATGAGCTAACACATGACCGTTGATATACTATCAAACACTATCTATTAATATTTTGCAACCAAATAGTGTCAACCAAAATTTCAACGTATTTACCACCATAGAACAATCTGACTTGCGACTGCGAATCTACAGTCCGGTGTTATGATCCAGATGTACAACCTCAGAATTATATGTTGCGCAACCTGGATGCAGTGTACAACTTGTTTGCTGCTAGTAGGTGCCACCACATGATAAGGTTTTGGAGAAAGCCACCGGTGTAAGTATTGTACCAAGTAGCATGATATCACTTGATCACCAACCGAGACGAAAACATCATCAAAAAATGGTTACTAGCATATTCCTGGTGCCTCCTGTTCTCAAACACACACGCACTTCTTTGGTAGTTGCGCGGGAGGGGGTTGGGATGGGGCCACCATCTTGCGTAACTTGTACACTCCAAGTAA
The DNA here is from genome assembly GCF_022539505.1 of Lolium rigidum. Classification (NCBI taxonomy): domain Eukaryota; kingdom Viridiplantae; phylum Streptophyta; class Magnoliopsida; order Poales; family Poaceae; genus Lolium; species Lolium rigidum. Next base: position 155,053,541 of record NC_061512.1, on the reverse strand, counting down.
GTAAGAATGGTAGGGTAGCACGGATAACTCAATGTAAGCGACAAGAGTGAGATGTTTGAGAAAATAGAATATCAAATGATATATGTATATATATTCGTATATAACAAGGAACAAAAAATGAGTGCCTACATAATGATTTACAACAATGGTAGGTGCGAGTCTGGTTGAAGTAAAGGCATCCCTAACCAATCTCACAACATTGTTCGTGATAGTACTAACAGTTCTGTTGACCCCAATTGAGCACCAACACTCCGGTTGAAATAGCATCTCTAAAAGTGATGATGTCTAGATTAAGATCCTTTAGGCTTTGTTTGGTAACGATGTATTATTAGTAACATGTAGGGGTTATCCCGGAAAACGCAAATCCCCACTTATATTTGTGAAAAAGATGTCCGGTTCCAGCGTTTGTAGGATTTACCCCCCTTTTCCCAGAATTTTCCAACCCTAGTGTATTTTCTCCGCTACCTAATACACTATCCCTCCTGAGTGGAATGAGGATTGAGGTTATATGAGAATTTAAGGAGATTGGGTGAATGGAGGTATTTTAATCTCTCCATTTTGGAAAAAAAGTGATTGCCCTACCTCTGCATTGACTGATGCATGCGGCACTTTATTACCTTACTAAAAGTTAGGTATTACAAATGACATGTCACATATGGTCTCTACATGGATCAACCATTTAAAAACCAAAGAAAACATGACGATCCTATGCATTAACATGTTACCATGAGATCAAAACACCAACTGAGCTGAGTGCATAAATCCCGAGCAACCGTCTCACAGAGTAGCTAAATGGAACCATACCATCCTAAACTATATTAGTTGACTACAGCGACCGCACACTACGATAGGTACTCGTGGAGGATGCAATGCCTTCTATGCTGGGGTTGATCGATGGAATTCAGTACGTACGTCCATCAAATATATGTACTATTGGTCGATGGAATTCATTACCTCCATCAAATCGATGTACTATTGAGCTGCTGACATATTGAACAAACTAGTTGAATGCCCGTGCGTTGCCACGATCTAATAAGTTTGAGCCTCATACATTTATCAAAGCAATTATAATCACAATATATTCAATATTATTGCGACCCACCATTATCGCCTTGCATCTACTTGCCCTTATATTTTGGTAAATCAATGAAATCTACGTATTTTCCTTGTTAATACTTACATACTTAACAAATACTTTTGGACACAATATTGGAGAAAAGAAGATATCTTCGCAAAATACATGAATAGGAACTTTACCACACTCAATAAAGTTATCTAGATGTCCATCTATTGAGTTAACAGCTAGCTGCCGCTTATTCTTCCAGGACTCAATGCTTGACTCAATGGTGAATATGGCCCGACGGAGTGACATGTGTGTCTACTTATCTTGACATGAAATGAACATCCCCCACATGACACCTGGAAATATGAATCTCAAAGCACCTCGCCCCTAAATTCCGCTTGTCTCTCCCACGACTTTCCTGTCCTGCCTGTTGCGCCGGCGCAACCACCGGCGAGGGAGACATCCAAGCTGCTCTCCCCTACCGTAGCGCCAGGAAGCTCTCTCCCGGTGTAGCAGTCCGCGTTGGTTTCCCTTGCAATCCATGGCAAGCAGATAGTGCGGTCTACTGGTGGTGTCGCGACTGACGACGTCGAGGAGGGCGGCCGTGGTGGAAGGCATGTGGTTCGCGAAGCAGCGTAGTTGCACTGCTGGGCAGACAAGAAGCTGTCCGAGAACACTGGGGAGAATACAAGCACTGGTGGATCTGCAGTCGAGCTTCGCCATGTACGTGGGGGAGTGCAGCGAGCACCGGTGGATACACCGATAAGCACGTCCGTGAAAACCGGCAGAGAGAAGTGACCACAGGGATCCAGTGGCAGAACAAGCATAAGAACTCTAGCGGCGTCGAGGAGTGTCCCGTCGGCATCGAGATGTGCGATTTGGTAAATGGGAATAAAATGGTTGACTCCTTCGATATTCAGATTGCCACGCATCAAATGTGGGAGGTCGTCCACGAATCTGGCATGTACGACCTAGGTCGTATGGGATTTTCTTCTCATACTTACATAGCGTTCAGTTGTAAAGACCCAATGAGCACCAATGATCCTGTTTTCAAATCCTAGTAGCTTGACAAAAGTGTAGATCTGAGTAATCATTTTCAAATCTCCCAAAACATATCAAATTTTGTCATTTTTTCTAGCACAAAATTAAAAAAAATCGAGTTGAGATTTTGCATGATTGTGAGATGTATTATTGACAGTTCTCAAAATTATTTTCAGATTATTTAGTAACTTGTAAAAATATATTTTATTTTTTAAATGGCGAGAGCACTTGAGCTCGCGAGCCAAAAACATTTTTCGTGGCAATAGTCCTTATATACCTGCCAGTACAATGGTGCCAAAATCATCCGCGGCCATTCCAATAGATCCTTTAAGGCGTCTTCGTACAACAAAACAAGATCCTCATAGGTTCTCAAAAAAAAAAAAAAAAAAACAAGATCCTCGTAGGAACTATGTAGAACATTTTTTCCACAACCGAATTCCAGATTGGATGATATTATAAGTGCTTTAAGATCCACATTTTCTTCCCAGCAAAAAAGCACACTATTTTTCATGAGGATCCAATTCATTGTGAAACGCCCACAAGTCCTAGATATACTCGTATAATAGGAGGAACCTATTTCACAATTAATGGCAAGCATGCAAGGTGCGAGGAGCGATTACAAGATACCGAATAACCAGTCGGGGCCGCTGTCATGGAGTGTGGCCTTGTCTTTGTAGGAGACAACCCAATACACCTCCACTCGTCGCCGAGCACCGAGGGGAGCGAATCGACGACAACTCTCCTCATGTCGTCCGTCCCGAACTAATCGGTGTTGTGGACCCACACAGTCGCTGACGGCATTGACGAGCGCCCAGGTGAGTAGGTCCATCTATGCGTTGCAGCGAGATTAAAGGCGAGAAAAACTTGGGCGACGGCGCCTCTGCTCCTCTCTTTCCTAGGATATTTTATGGAACGAGATGGAGAGTCAGAGACAAAAAAAATTCTCCCTTTCCTATTGCATGCGGCCATCGTAGATAGAAATGGATTCCTAATTAATTGCAAAAAAAATCTCCCTTTCCTGTTGCATGCAGCCATCATTGATAGAAATGGATCCCTAATTATTTGCAAACAATTTCTCCCTTTCCTATTGCATGCGGCCATCGTAGATAGAAATGGACCCCCAATTAATTGGACACATTTAACTTTGCATGCGGTGAGATTGTTTCCTAGTAATAAATTGACATTCCTTTGAGATTGTTTCCAAATTAATTGATAACGTGATTGATGATACCATAATTGTTATGCGGTGACAGAGGCCTCTCGATGTGAATTTAGATCGGACCAAGCGGAGGCCATGAGATTGATTGGACGGATATGATGCTCTCAATGACGACCACCAAAATGCGTTGAGTGTCAAACGACTAACTCCCATTTAATAGTAAAGATAGACTAAAATCAGACAACACAGCAACACAACAATACAACTAATGCATTCTGCCTTTTTATATGTACAGGGAGTCATGATTCCGTGACGAGCAACTCATTGCCTTTGAGGCTTTGAGTCTGAATTTGGTGTGATGCAGAACTCTAGTTTACTGCGGATAGGTCTCCTTCCATACAAACAAAGAATGTATCTCTGGGTTGAGCTATCAGTTGGTTAGGAAGTGGCGTGAGCACACATGAGAAGCGTATTGGCTAACAACCACAAATGTGAACAACGAAACGCAGATGAACATGCAATTTTCTGCAAGCAATCTCAGAAAATCAATGTCACTTCTAGCTTACTTGCTGTATACTCGCAATTACATATTTTCTAGGCGCTACCATTAGGATGGGTTGGCAGAGGAACCGTCAGCAAAGCTGCTAAATGAAACGGCACGACATCACTAGCATAGCCAACTTTTCATTTTTGATTAAAAAAATGTATTAGAGTATCTCCACCGGTAGCTCCCAAACAGCCAAGTTTTCATTTTTGATAAAAAAATGTATTAGAGTATCTCCACCGGTAGCTCCCAAACAGGCCGGCAGGGGCGCCGGCATCTCCGTTTGGGGGGCGTCGGCACAACATCCTCTATTTGGGGATGCTGCTTCCACACCGGCGCCCCCAAAACAGCGGCCCCGATAGATTTAGAATTTTAAAATGATATTTAAAAACGGAAATTCATAGAAATGCATACGAAGTTCATACAAAGGTAGCTCGAATTTAAACATAAACTAAAAATTAATCCTATCTACTGATCGCCGTCGGTTGGGCCGCTCGACGACCCTACCTCGTCGTCGTTCTTCGCCATTGGCGCCTGCGACCGTGCCCGCTTCTCCTCCCTTGCTTCGCGCATCTGGCGGTGCAGCATGGCGGCCGCCGTCGCAGGGGCTTGCCGGCGGTGCTGTCCCTGCGCTTCCATCCTTTCCCGAGAAGCGGCGATCTCGGCGCGCCGAGCCACCTGGTGGGCGAAGGCCTCGTAGTGCCGATGGGCGTTGAGTTCTGCGAGCCTCTGTCGCTCCGCCGCCATGAGGCGGCGTCCCGCCTCCTCCGTGGCCGCTCGCTGGCGCGAGATCTCGAGGCCGTGCTGGAGGTTCTGTTATCACCGGAATTCGACCAAGCCAGAGGTGGGCCGCGATCAAGATGGGTTTGAAGATATGCACATCGAGAAATAGGGGAATCGGCCTTTATGCGCAGAGTTTGGGCTAGTTAGCCCGTGTATCTTAATATAGTAGGCTACGTAGAAGTTAGATTTTATCTCGTGCACGGTTTGGTGCACGCCCACATTAGAAAGTCCCCTGGACTATAAATATGTATCTAGGGTTTATGGAAAAAACAACAACCAACGTTCAACACAAACCAATCTCGGCGCATCGCCAACCCCTTCGTCTCAAGGGTTTCTCCGGTAAGCACCATGCTGCCTAGATCGCATCTTGCGATCTAGGCAGCACGAGCCTGCCCACGTTGTTCATGCGTTGCTCGTGCTGAAGCCTTTTTGATGGCGAGCAACGTAGTTATCATAGATGCGTTAGGGTTAGCATTGTTCCTAGTATCATATGCTGTCGTAGTGCAACCCTCGCGCATCTAGCCGTCCTTGTACCTCATCATGGGTGCAGGGGCGGCACCCCGCTTGATCGTTATTTAGTAGATCTGATCCGTTACGGTTGCTCCTTGATTCATCAAGGATTAGTTTGATATCTGCATTAGTTAGGCCTTACAAAGGGTTGGAGGATCCAGCGGCGCGTAGGGTGTAGTTTGCTGCCCCTAGACAGGATGTTCCGAGGATCAACCTCGTGTTGGTTTTTAGGCCTTGTCTAGGATTGGCTTACGATCACCGTGCGCGAGCGCGAGGCCCAATCGTGAGTAGGATGATCCGATTATGCGGTGAAAACCCCAAATCGTCGTGGATCTCATATGCTTTATCTTGATCAAGCAGGACCACCATATATTCGGCCACCTTGGACGAATCATGGGTGGATCGGCTCCCTGAGCCGATTCACGGGATAACCCGAGAGCCGATCGAGGCTCGTATTTAACGTGTACGTGTGTGCCCTGCAGGAAACTAAGCGAGGCATCATCCACACCTTCCCGACCAGGTATAGGTCGGGTGGCACGCCCTTGCAATTTGCATCGGCGCGCGACCAGGGAGGCTTTGCGGGCCGTCGCTCCGAGGGACCGGGGCCAGCCGCAGCCCTAGTTGTTCCCGGCTCTACGGTGTTGACCAGTCACTGCCCGCCGGTGGGTTTCTGACGTCAACACATTCTGGCACGCCCGGTGGGACAATCCTCAACATCCACCACGTCGCCATCTACATCTGAAATGGCGGAAAGCACTCCGGTCAAGTACGAGGACCTGGCTGACAAGCTCAAGAAGAAACATAACAAGGTCAAGGCGGTCCTCGGAACCGAACTCGTCGGCTCCTGTGGGAAGATCCATCCGCACGGCATCAAGCTCGACGGAGGCACACGTCCGTTGCCTGATGTCAACACGGTCGATCTCAGCCACTCCATAAGGGAACCAGGGTTCTCTTTCGATGCCAATATGGCAGGGTTCGTGATTCGCCATGACGCGGACAAAGCAGAGAGCAGCCACTCTCGTGGCAAAGAGAAAGAGGAGGCCGTTCCACGTGACCGGCCCCAAGACGGCGATAAACGATACCGGGCCGAGGAGGAGGTGAGAAACAGACGGCATCCACGCCTATTATCCGAGCGTCTCCTCAGCAAATATGAACAGCCATACGACCGACATCGCCGCTACGATAATGACGATGAAGGATATCGTCGGTCTGATGCAAACGGGAGGTATCGTCAACATGGCAGAAACGACGACGGGTACGAACGTCGCGCCAGAGGGGGGTCAAAGGAGCAAGACAACATGGACAAACACTGGAACTGTCCCTTCTTCAAACATTGCTGGGACTCAGGAATGAGCCGATTGCCAACAATCGAGAACTGCCCAGAATGCACACAGCGAAGGAGAAGGACGAACGAAGTTTCAGTGTTCAAACGTCTAGGACCTCTCCCACCTCAGAGTAGACGGACTGAGTCATCTCAAGAAGAAGACTTCGAGGAGTCAGATGGAGAAGAAGATAGGTACCACCGACCAAGGTGGTGCCCTGATGGACTCAGCCAGTCTCAGAAGCGCCGGGTGCAGCGGCCGCGAAGCCGGGAAGAAGCCGAGGCACGGTACCTGTACACGTTGAGGAGAGCGCGGCCCGATCTGGCCGCGAAAATCCAGCAAATAGTGGAGACGAAGGCGCGCCCGCCAAAGAAAGTATGGCGCCCCAAACAGGCGAAAGCCGATGCACAGGCATCGGCTGATACCGATGCAGACGCATCGGCAGACACAGACATGGTTCAGAAGTGGACAGCATATGAACAGCGCCCTGATCGAGAATTGTACCAGGACAAGTACAAGCACGTCACCCTGATCGAGAAGGACAAAGATGAAGGTTCTGCAAGAGATCAGGAGTTCACTAGTGCTGAGCGGATCCGGGGGACAAAACCCGTGTCCTGCAAGTGGGCAAAGCAACCAGAGCCTGCAAAAGGGTTCGACTTCGATCTGAGCAAAACGGAGCAAATTTTTGATTGGCTCCTAAAGGAAAAACAGCTGAAGTTACCCGACGGCCACAAAATCCCCACGTTACAGGAGATGAACGGCAGACCATACTGCAAATGGCATGACACGTTCACCCATGCCACCAACGACTGCAAAGTCTTGCGCGGACAGATTCAGATGGCAATAAAGCAAGGCCGGTTACTCTTCGATCAGTTCGCCATGAAAGCTGACACGCAGCCATTTCCAGAGGTCAACATGGTCGATCTCAGCCACTGCATAAGACGCGAGCCAGGTGGTTCGTCTGGTATCAATAGGGCAGGGCTCGCAGATCGCCATTGCGAGGATAAGCCCGAGAGCAGTCGCTCCCGCGGAAAAGGTGAAGGGGAGGCCGATCCACACGATCGGCCCCAAACAATGAAAAGGGACGCCAACTCCGGCGATTGGCCAATGTTATCCTCAACACGCGCTTTACCTGCGTTCAGCATTGACCTAGAAGGCGATGGAAAGCTGGGGTATGGGGTTACATCGGCTGACGAGCTAGAGGAGATTGAGGAAGTCAAGAAGGAGATCAAGAAGTTGTTGGGCGCCGGGTTCATCAGGCCACGCAGGTACGCTGAAAGGACTCCCAATGTAATACCTGTGGAGAAAAAGGATGGCCGGTGGCGCGTGGCCATAGATTTTCGAAATCTCAACATTCTGTAAATAGTCGGATCAACGACTACAAGGGAAGACGATTCCAGCGATCGGCTAAAATTACTCGCACCACCCTTGTTTACTGATGTGCTATTTCGCGTGGTGAGTGGCGAGAAAAGCTTTAATTGGCTGAAAAGCCGATATCTTCAATCACTTGAAGGATTCGGCTCGGGGGGCATATACACGGAGAAGGTACGAAGGTACAAAGCCACGAAGGATGTACCCAGGGGAAGCCGATTCATGAATCGATCGGCTAATAAAAAAAAAGAAAATCGAAAATACAGAAATTTTTGAGCGCAGCCGATGCGTAGTCATCGACTTAAGGGTTCAAAGCCGATGCACGGCCATCGACTCAAGGGATTTAAGCGGAAGCCTAACCAGAGCAGGCCCTTCATGGAGATTGCCTGGCGACTTGGGCCCTCTCTTCAACGACTTCCAATTCCTTTGGCAAGAGTTCAAGCTCAGCAGCATCGACAGAAGCATCAGTTTGGGCGTCCAAGACGGCCCTTTTTCTCATTTAAGGGGTTGAGGTTTGCCGACAGGTTTGAGGATCACAACCCTGGCCAAACATCAGGAACAGCATGGATGTGCAGATCGGACTAGGATCACGAGAACAATCGGCGGTCATCCAGTTGGACTGAACTCCATTTTCACCAAAGGTTGCTTCATCGGATCAAAGAGACTTGGGGGGCAGCTCACCTGGGAGTTCTCTGCCGTTGACAACCGATTCGGTCAGGATCGGCTAATGATGCACTACAGTAGAGGGGCTGATAGTGGCCCAAGACAGCTGGTGCAACTTCACTCTCGCCTTGATCGAGGCTCGGGGGGCAGCGAGCCAATGGTGTTGAAATTGGCTGTCTCTGCATCATAACCATGCTGAACGAGAGGGTTCTTGCAGAATAAAACCACCAGGGTTGACGGGAGGAGTTGAAGGATGGGGCCATCATCAGTGGTTAGACCTTAGGCCAGTTCGTTGCGGCACAGGAGTGCGACATCGCTGGAAAAGCTGTGAGCAAACACGTGTTGAGCAGAGGTGTCAGCTTCGACGGCAAGGTCGTCAGGCTTTCCTGGGAGCATTAACCCAGGAGTTTTTGTTATCAGGGCGAACATCATATTCGGATGATGTTAAAAGTCTAAAGACCTTGGGATCTCAAAGCTACGTGTCGAACCTGTTCGATTGGGAGTTTGGGTCTGAATTTCATGGACTGCAAGTCGACATCTGAGAAGGCAATCAGACCGATCTGTTTTGCAATCCATTTGAAAGCTGATGCTTTGCCATCGGCTCTTTAAGCATCTACCGGATTGACAATCGGCGGACTCAATATAAAAGAAATCGGCAAAATCAAGTTAAAGGGAACTTTTTCATTGATAAGCAGAGATTTCTTACATAAAGAGCCGATTGCTCTCAAAGGAAGTTGCTAGGAGGGATGTTGTCCCATCTATTATTCCTAGCTCTATCCTATCTAAGGGCCGCTGCTGTCTTCATCCTCGCCATCATCAGCACTGCTCCCGGCCGGCTCATCCTCGCTGCTGGAGAAACCACCGGCGGGACCTTCATTGTCCTCATCTTCTTCGCTAGCGTCGCCATAGTCGCTGTCAAAGTCGCAGATGTTGCCCGCCCAGGGGCAGAGACGCTTGGCCGGCGGTTCGTCGGAGGAGGTGGTGTCCTCCTCCTCTTCCTTCACCTCCTCAGTGGAGGAGTAGCCGTCCCAGGAGAAGCCATCGTCGTCGCTTTCCTCCTCCGATCGCTCGACGACAAGAAAGCGAAGGTCGCTTTCCCCGTCCGTTAAGGACTGGTCGTCTTCGGACCAAACGAAGGAGTCGTGGGTCGACTCGTCCCCGTCGGCTATGGCGCGGCGGATGTCGGCCGCATGGGCCTCCTGTGGGCCCCATTCAGGCGTCGGTTCGCGGGAGGTGGAGGATTGGGTGGAAAGACCTGATGAGGAAGAAGACGAAGAGGAGGTCATGGTGATGGAGGAGGGTTTTTTCGGTGTGCCGACGGTGAAGCCACAGGAAGCGGCTAAATAAAGGGAGAATACGTGGTTTAATACCTAAGCAGTTCCCGAGGACGTAGTGCCGGAATCACCAAGTCATGAAGAGGAGACGAGGAGGCAAGGCGTCATCATGGAGAAGACTGCAATGGCTCTTCCACGACATGACCCTTCGAGGAATGCATATGGTTTTGCAATTATCATTGTCAAAACCAGGGGGGCATGTGTTATCACCGGAATTCGACCAAGCCAGAGGTGGGCCGCGATCAAGATGGGTTTGAAGATATGCACATCGAGAAATAGGGGAATCGGCCTTTATGCGCAGAGTTTGGGCTAGTTAGCCCGTGTATCTTAATATAGTAGGCTACGTAGAAGTTAGATTTTATCTCGTGCACGGTTTGGTGCACGCCCACATTAGAAAGTCCCCTGGACTATAAATATGTATCTAGGGTTTATGAAAAAAACAACAACCAACGTTCAACACAAACCAATCTCGGCGCATCGCCAACCCCTTCGTCTCAAGGGTTTCTCCGGTAGCACCATGCTGCCTAGATCGCATCTTGCGATCTAGGCAGCACGAGCCTGCCCACGTTGTTCATGCGTTGCTCGTGCTGAAGCCTTTTGATGGCGAGCAACGTAGTTATCATAGATGCGTTAGGGTTAGCATTGTTCCTAGTATCATATGCTATCGTAGTGCAACCCTCGCGCATCTAGCCGTCCTTGTACCTCATCATGGGTGCAGGGGCGGCACCCCGCTTGATCGTTATTTAGTAGATCTGATCCGTTACGGTTGCTCCTTGATTCATCAAGGATTAGTTTGATATCTCGCATTAGTTAGGCCTTACAAAGGGTTGGAGGATCCAGCGGCGCGTAGGGTGTAGTTTGCTGCCCCTAGACAGGATGTTCCGAGGATCAACCTCGTGTTGGTTTTTAGGCCTTGTCTAGGATTGGCTTACGATCACCGTGCGCGAGCGCGAGGCCCAATCGTGAGTAGGATGATCCGATTATGCGGTGAAAACCCCAAATCGTCGTGGATCTCATATGCTTTATCTTGATCAAGCGGGACCACCATATATTCGGCCACCTTGGACGAATCATGGGTGGATCGGCTCCTCGAGCCGATTCACAGGATAACCTGAGAGCCGATCGAGGCTCGTATTTAACGTGTACGTGTGTGCCCTGCAGGAAACTAAGCGAGGCATCATCCACACCTTCCTGACCAGGTATAGGTCAGGTGGCACGCCCTTGCAATTTGCATCGGCGCGCGACCAGGAGGCTTTGCGGGCCGTCGCTCTGAGGGACTGGGGCCAGCCGCAGCCCTAGTTGTTCCCGGCTCTACGGTGTTGACCAGTCACTGCCCGCCGGTGGGTTTCTGACGTCAACAGGTTCACGTCGTTGACGAACTCGTCCTCCTCCTCCATCAACCGCTTGTACCGTTGCGCCTTCAGCGACGCGAGGATCGCCGCCTGATCCGGGTGGGCGGGGGCCTGCGGCGGCTGCCCCTACTGCGCTGCCTCCTCCACCGCCTCTTCTACCGCGGCTGCGACATAGACCTCGTCCCACGCCGCGAACCGTGGGTCTGCGTCCTCGTCGGCGCTGTTGTCGGCGTCGGCCTGAGGCTCCGGCTCGGGCTCTGGCTGCGGTGGTGGTGGAGGCAGCGCGCGGCCGTTGAGGCCAAGCATGGAGTACATGGTCTTCAGACGGCGAGGCATTTTGATGTGGGGAGGAGAGAATGGAGCGGCCGTGGTGGAGAGGAGAGAATGGAGCGGCGGTGGTGGACGGCGTACAAACTATATAGTGGTGGCAACTACCCACATTTACGCCGACTGGACGCCGCGTGGCCAGTCGCTGCTCCCGTGGCCGCCTCGGTTTCCGCGCGGGAGGCCATTAAACGCTGACGACCAACCTTCCCGCGTTGCGGCCGATGCGAATCATCGCATCCGCTCGCTGACAAGGCGCCCCCACCCGCGTAAACCATCGTTCCGCGAGGCGCCGGCGCGCCCAATTCGCGCCCTTGGCGAAGGGGCTGGCACGGGGATGCCGGTGATTCTATTGGGCTCGAAAAATGACCGGCGCCGTTTGGGGCGCGCTGATGCGAGCTCAAAAATGACGCTGGCCCCCAAATCGCTATGGGGGCCGCTATCGCGGCCGCCGGTGGAGATGCTCTTAGTATCGCGAAGATATCAATTACGTGTAGCCTATATATACACCAACAAGTGCTGAAGCTATTAAGGATATGCACACACAAAAAAGGAGCGAAAAAGTGATCGCATTGGCGTGGCTCGGGGCAGGTAGAGAAATGTTATGACTCCTAGCTAGGCAGCTAAACATCAGGGCTTGATCGCAAGCTTTGGTCAATATGTATTTTTAGTTTATTTATTTTTGAAACGAGGAGCTTAGCTAGCCCTCTGCATTAATTGATGTACACAACATTTTCATTGCATAGTTTGGAATACTCAAATTATTACAATCATAGATAAAATAGGGTCGAGACATGCATGAACCATCAAAAAATAAAAAGTAACAAGAGCTATCCATTTTGAAGCAACAAAAAGCTTTGGTCAATATGTTTTTTCTGTTTATTCATTTTTTCCATATAAACATATATTTGATCAAAAACTTTGGTCTTCTTTCTTTCTTCGGTTCGGATACGGCTTGCTACAATACAAGAACATGTTCAATTTGTTTTGACAGGGAGCTTCATAAATTAGACAGTGTGATCATTACACACAAACACAGCTAGTTGCTCCACGCGAGGAAGGAACTGCGCCGTGCAACACATCACACTTACAGCATCTTCACCGGCTCCCACCATAGCGGTCCCGATAGCATTTTGGAGGCGGTATTAAAAATAGACTCACACCGGCACGTTCCAAAAAGTGTCGGCGCTTTTTCGAGCCAATAAAAGCGTCGGCAATCTCGTGCCGGCCCCTTCGCGAAGGACGCGAATCGGGCGCGCTGGCTCCTCGCAGCACGAATTTTTTTGGGCATGGAAGTCGCATGTCAGCCACACATCCCAAAAACATACATCTTTTCCACCAATACCCCTTCCTTTCCGCCGCTCATTTCTCCCGCCCGCCACTCCATCTCCCATCCAGGCTCCAACCCGAAAAACCCTCGCCGCTGCCATGCTGCCGAAGAGAAAGGCTCCGGCGAAGACATCGAAGGCGCCGCCGAAGCCACGCACCGTGGCACTGAAGGAGAAGCCAGCGAATATGTCGCATGAGGCGTGGGAGGAGGAGAAACGCCGCTGCTCCATTTTGACGGCCGACCGCAGAAAGCGCCGCCTAGCCGCTCTCGAAGCCATGAAAACGGCGGTTGCCGCCGAAGTGTGCCTCAGCTTGGCCGGCGGCCAGCCCGAAGGGAGCCAGCAGCCCGCCGGCCGCAACTTTGGCGGCGGGTTCTCGAGCTCACCCTCGTCATCGTTGTACTACGTGGATGATGGGATTCGTAGCATAGAAAACAAAATTTTCCTACCGCAAGAACGAATAACAAGCCAAGATCCAATCTAGAAGATGGTAGCAACGAGAAGATCATGAGACTAACCCTCGAAGATTTCCAAAGCCTACGAGATTAGATCTCGTTGTTGCTGTAATCGATCACTTGCCGCTTTCGAAAGCGCGTAGAAGATCTTGACGGTGCCACAGTCGGGCAGCACCTCCGTACTCGTTCACACGTTCGGTGTTGATGATGACGTCCTTCTCCCCGTTCCAGCGGGCAGCGGAAGTAGTAGATCCTCCTTGGAATCCCGGCAGCACGACGGCATGGTGACGGTGGTGGTTGAGATCTCCGGCAGGGCTACGCCGTAAGCGCTACGGGAGGTGTATGAGGAGGGAGGTGTGCTAGGGTTTGGGAGAGAGAGGGGGGCTAGGGCGCCGGCCATGAGAGCCATAGGTGGTGCGGCCAAGTCTTGGGCTGCCCCCTCCCTCTCCTCCTCATTATATAGGTGGAACCCCAAGGGTTTGCCCAAAGTCTTCGAATAAGACCCCAATTCAAAAACTGCCTTATGGACGAAACCTAGAGGGACAGGGACTCTCCCCTTCCCCCTTTCTTTGGCCGGCCAAGGAGGTGGAGTCCTCCATGAACTCCACCCTCCCACTTGGTTGGCTGGTTGGGTTTGGTGGAGTCCAACCGGGACTCCACCTTCCATGGTGATTTCATCCGGAAGGTTCTAGAACATTCTAGCGCCTTCCATAAATGCACCGGATCATTTCCAAACTTGGAAAGCGACTTCCTATATATGAATCTTATTCTCCGGACCATTCCGGACCTCCTCGTGATGTCCTGGATCCCATACGAGACTCCGAACAAAACTTCGAACTCCATTCCATATTCCATATCTACTTAAAACGACATCAAACCTTAAGTGTGTCACCCTACGGTTCGTGAACTATGCAGACATGGTTGAGACTCTTCTCCGACCAATAACCAATAGCGGGATCTGGAGATCCATAATGGCTCCCACATATTCAACGATAAATAGTGATCGATTGAACCATTTACATACGATGCCGATTCCCTTTGTCACGCGATATTTTACTTGTCCGAGGTTTGATCATCGATATCTCTATACCTCGTTCAACCTCGTCTCCGACAAATACTCTTTACCCGTATCGTGGTATGTCATCTCTTATGAACCATTCATATGCTTGCAAGCTAATTAGACGACATTCCACCGAGAGGGCCCAGAGTATATCTATCCGTCATCGGGATGGACAATATCCCACTCTTGATCCATATGCCTCAACTCATACTTTCCGAATAATTAATCCCACCTTTATAACCACCCATTTACGCAGTGGCTTTTGATGTAATCAAAGTACCCTTCCAGTTAAGTGATTTACATGATCTCATGGTCGAAGGACTAGGTAACTATGTATCGAAAGCTTATAGCAAACTGAACTTAATGACTTGATCTTATGCTACGGTTATTTGGGTGTATGTCCATTATATCATTCACCTAATGACATAACCTTGTTATTAATAACATCCAATGTTCATGATCACGAAACCATGATCATCTATTAATCAACAAGCTAGTTATACAAGAGGCTTACTAGTGACTCCTTGTTGTTTACATAACACACATGTATCAATGTTTCGGTTAATACAATTATAGCATGGTATGCAAACATTTATCATAAACACAAAGATATATTATAATAACCATTTTATTATTGCCTCTTGGGCATATCTCCAACTGTCTCCCACTTGCACTAGAGTCAATAATCTAGTTTACATTTGTAAAGATATAATACCTTGGCCTTCTGGTGCTTTATCATGTTTTGCTCACGGGAGAGGTTTTAGGCAACGGATCTGACATGCTCAGAAACGTATGTATTTTGCAATTCATTTGCGTCTCAACGCATCACTCATTTTCCAAATGAGTCGGCATTAATCATATATGTTCAGTCTTCTGGTGGAACCTTAATTCCGCGGTCTGAAATATGTCACTAATATTGTCATACATAATATAGCTTCAAAGTTCTGACACTATCGGAACTACACCAAGTTCTCAAGAACTCCTTGACTTAAACATCCGCAGTCATTGTCAAAACAATGACATACTCTGCCTTCGTTTGTAGAATCCGTCACAATATTTAGAACTCTTCTAAATCTAGCATTGTGCTACCTTTTAAAACAACACTTAGCCTAAATGAGATTTGAAATTTATTTTTATATGTGACCAAACTAATATCCGTGCAACACCTTACAACGATTTGTTTGTCATTACCCCATACAAAACTATATATATCCTTGGTTCTTCTAAAGTACCAAAGGATATTCTTACTGTCGTCCAATGATCATCATATGAATCATTCTGGTACATGCTCATAACACTTTAGAGCATAGGATATCTGATTGTGTACATATTAATCGTGATCTAAAATCACTCATGTGTTTTTACTCATTGAGTGTCAGATACACTCAAGTATTGTTAAACCTTCACATGAAAAGAACACCTTGTTAATAATCTTACATTGAACTACTTCAATATTCATTCTATGTACTTTGACTTAAACTTATTATGTGTTTCAATCTATCTTTATTGATCTTGACACTAAATATGTTTCAGTCCATATCCTTTCATTGAAGTTAATTCTCAATGAAACCTTTTATTCACATCAAGTATATAATTACATCATTTATAATCAACGATATGTCATCTACACAAAGTATTATAAATATGTCTCAGCGCTCCCACTTAATTTCTTGCAAATGCAAGCATCTTCATCGTTTCTGATGAAATCAAAAACTCTTTGACTATTTCATCCGGTGAAGATTCCAACTCTGCGATACTCAATTCATCTAATTGAAGTTTGTATACTTATCTAGTATTTCACGGACTAGCAAAACTCTTTGGTTTGTATGTAGTATACATCCTTCATACATACTTCTGGTAAGGAATGTATTTCTGTCATCCTACTATCATATCTCATAAAAGAAATATGTAGCGATTACTAGAATAATCCACGTAGACTATAAGCATTTCTACGGAAGATCTAATCTTATCGTAGTCAACTCTTTGAACTTTGTCGTAAACAACTTTTCGACAAGTCGAGCTTCTTCAAGGATATTCCATCCAAGTCCATCAATTTTATAGATTCATTTACTTTCAAAAAGTATTCATCTATTTTGGATTTCATGGCACATAGCCATTTTAACGGAGTCTGTCGTCGTGGTGAACAGACAGATGCCATGGGATGGCTTAAGTTGGGGCCGAGTTGGACGCTAGAGGATTCGGGGGAGGGTTTTGAATCAGGTAGGATGAACTTCCGGGTGCTTTCCTCAAGAACTTGGCCAAGGCCAGAGGTAGAAGAAGAGAGACACAAGGATGAACTCTGTTCTAGATCTTCTCTATTCCATGAACAAGGTTACAAGAGGTATCTTCGTACGTACATGCGTCTCACCCGTGAAGAGGGCTGCCCCCTCTCCTTATATAGGGGAGAGGGTGGCTTACAGGGGAAGAAACCCTAATGGCATCTTTGAACAGACAAACTACTTTACAAAGCTACTTTAATCATAGGTGACGCCGGTATCTTCTTTAATCGGAGGGGCTGACGTCCTCCGGTTGCTTTTGGCGTCACCTTCCTCTTTGGCGCCAGGGCTTCGTTAGGCCAAACCATCCGGTTAGGCCTGCCTTTGGCATACCGGGGGTCATCCCCCCAACATTAGTCCCCGAAGCTGGTATAGTCCGGTGAATTTTATCCGACGGGCTATGCCAGGTTCCTATCTCACAAGGTACCGGTTTGATTTTTTCGGCTCCCTATTCGAAGATGCCAGCCTCTTTGCCTTAGCCTCTTTCTGTTATCTCCCGGACTTTCCCGGTATCTCATGTCATACTCACATTTTCCTTTCTTTGCGAAGTGTCTCCGGTGTGTTTTCTCCGGTATCGTCGACATTAACTCCTTCCTCGGCGAAGTCGAGAATTTCTCGGGTACAGCGCCTGTCAGGGACATGCGCACTATGCCTGACGCGCCAGTGTCAGTGGTCACTTCGCTTCGGCTTCTACGCCAGCATTAAATGTGCCACACCGGATCCTTCTGGCCATTCCGGATCCGTGCAGCGACCCTGTGGCCTCTCGATTTTTACGCGTGTATCTTCATGCCACGTGGCGGCCCAAGAAGCGAACCGCCGCGGCCCGGCGGTTTCCGGCCCATTTCCTCTTCTCTCTACTTAAGGGCGGAGCAGTTCATCTTCATCCTCTTCTTCGCACTTGTCCCCATTTCCAGCGTGCTTCGAGCTCCTCGCCTCGTGCAACCTCGTCGCCGCCGGTCGCCGCCAGAGCCTAGCTTCCGACGAACTCGCGCCGTCGCTCTCGCTGCGCCGCAGATCTTCGCCGCGGAGGGATCCACCAGCGCTTCTTCGCCGCCGCTGCTTCGAGCTTTCATCGGCAGCTTTCCCCCTTCGCCGTCGCCAGCCTCCGTCGGCCTTCGTGAGCCCACCGTTGCTTCGGCGACCTTCTTCTTGAGCGTCTCCGCCGCCCCAGGTTAGGCTCGATTCACTTTTACCCCTCTTTTCTTTGCCTTTCAGATCTTGGGCCGGTAGAATATTTACTTTCTCTTTTCTTTTGCTTTTCTTCTTATTCGTAGATCTTCGCGCGAGGGTAGTTCTTTGGAAATCTGTTTTTCGGGTAGATACCGGCGTTTCTCAGATCCATATGTCTAGAGAGGAGTCTCTCTCCGCTTCGTCCTCCAGTAGAGCTTCCGACGGGCTAAGCGCAGATCTTGCCCGGATGGAAATCGACTCCGGCAACGATCAGGAGGCCGGCAGTTCTAGCCATACCCCCGGACAAGATCTTTCCGGTATCACACGCGGAGCCTGGAGGGGCTCCGACGTCACGCAACATGAAATCGACTGGCTCCGCCGGTCTAGGAGGATACCGGAGGGAGTATCCTGCCGGCTCCCTGGCAATGAGATCGAACCGGTACTTAACCCCGGTGAGTTCGTGGTTTTTCTCGCTCACTTTGAGCGCGGCTTCGGCCTTCCTGCCTCCGAGTTCTTCCGCGAGGTCCTGGATTTTTATCAACTCTAGCCTCACCATCTTCCCGGCAACGCCGTTTTCTACCTTTCTTGCTACGCCACTTTCATGGAGGCCTACATCGGTATCCGCCCCACCCGCGAGACTTTTGCTCGCTTTTTCTCTCTTCGGATTAATTCCGTCCAGGGCAAGGAGATTCCTAAGCCCAAACCCCCCGTTCAATGCGGGTCTTGTATTATCGGCTCCCGCCAAGGGATCCCCTTTTTTAAGTTCTCCGGCCTCGAGTCCTGCCGGTTATGGCAAACGACGTTCTTTTACGTGAAGAATGAGGGCGCCGCGGATCTCATCAACCTGCCGGCCTTCAATCCGGCGCCGCCCACCAAGGTCAACTGGGGCTACTTCCCTGGGACGAATCACATCGAGACGAACCGGGTCGTACGCTTCATGGAGAAGTTGATGAGGGAGACCAACATCTGCTCTGACGACATCATCCGCGCTTTCATCTCACGCCGGGTGCTTCCCCTCAAGCGCCGGGATCATAAGATGAGCGAGATGTACGGTCCCGGTGATCCCACCAAGATCACCGGCCTCCCCCTAAGTAAAGCAGATGTAGTCCTCAAAGCTAAACAAATCTGCCGAACGGACATGCCGGATAACTGGGAGTGGGGCTTCGTGCCTCTTAGCTCCACCAACCCTCCAACCGACGAAGTAAGAGATTGTCACCCGGGCTGCTCTTCCGGTAACTTTTATGCTGCAGCTGACTGGCTTTCTTTTTGTTTTCAGGCCAAGGACCGCTTTCCTCGCATCGAATCGGACAAGCGAGGTCCTTGCCGAAAGCGCCCACTGGACAAGGTTGACCCAGATCCTTACGTCCTTTGGACGGATCTCAAGATGGGCCGCACGCACACCTCGCGCCCCGGTAATGTTTCGTCTGAGGCTTTCGGCTCCGTCGATGATCTTACTGTGCTTGAGGTAGTTTTCCTTTCCGGTCTCTCATGCTTTACTGTTATTCTCCCTCTGTAGATGCTTCCTCAACTGGCCCCCAACCACAGGTCCACGAGCGCGTGGTTCCCCTTCAGGCCGAGGTTGGCCAGGAATTCCTGGACAAACTCGCCTCCGAGGGCAGGAAGAACAAAGCCCCGGCAGCAGATGCCGGTTCGAGCCAGGCCCCTCCTGCCAAGCGCCCTCGGACGGAAATCCTTGGAGGCAAGGAAGTAGGCAAGAGGCGCTACAAGAAGAGGAGTATGCCTGTCTCTTCCGGGTGAGTTTTATTTTTAGCCGCTTGATTTCACAAACTTCTTCTTCCGGTTGCTTTTTTCTTATCTTTTCTTTCTTTCTTTTTAGCCCTGCGCTCTCGCTCTCCAAGGGCGCTACCGGTACGATGCCGGGAAGCTCCGTGGGAACGGCCAGGACCTCGTCCCCTCCTCGTTCGAGCCCGGTACACTTAGGTACCGGCAGCCCTTCTGCCTCCCCTTTGGGAGGCACTCCAAGTGCGGGGCGCGCGGCCCCTACAACTTCTGATCACCGCGCGGAGGAGGATCTTGTCCCTCCTCCAAACACACAAGATACCGGCGCCAGCAACATCGGCGCCGATACTGAAGCTGACGGGCAGGCGGAAACCCAAGTTCCTCCCGTCCTGAAAGAGAAGAAGAAGAAGAGCTCATGCTCTTCCCCCTCCAAGGCCGTGCCGGACTCTTCCGCGTCGGCCAGCTCTACGCCGCCATCGGAAGCTCATGTTCTTGAGCCAACCGGGGCTACGCCGACGCCGCCGCCAGAAACCCCTGCTCCTGAGCCAGCTGGGGCCACGCCAACACCGCCGCCGGAAGCTTCTACCGCCAAGCCCACCAAGGACGCGCAGATGCCGCCGCCAGCCCAAGGACCTTCTGCGTCCAAGCCAACGCCGCCGCCAGAAGGCGCCAAGCTTCGCGTGTCCGAGCCCTTCAAGGGGAAAGGCACGGCTTCCGGCCCGCAGTCGCTGGTGCTACACGCCGGCCCCGCCGCTGTCGTGGCTGGGGAGAGAGCTACCGGCCTCCTTGGCCGGATTACAGAACTGAAGCGCGAGGGCAAGGAGCTGGGGCATCTGCTTGATTACGCTGAGAAGTGGAATCAGGCGGATGTCTCCGCAGCTACACGCGGCCTGGGCAAGGACCGGCTTCCCGCCATCGACCCGGCCGGCCCCCGGAGCACCGAAGAACACTTCATGCGACTTAAGCGCGCGGTGAGGGAGTTCGACAATGCATAGCACGACGCCACCAGCAATGTGGTGGTAAGTTTCACCAACTTTGTTGTAATTTTTCTGTTGATGCCGGTTTTGTTCTTTCCGGATTCATACATATCCTCCCAGTCCCCGAGTTTTGGGTTTAGAGCGCAGCTCTGAGCGCGAAACTTTTTTCAAATTTTGCGAAACCGGCAACTTTCTCATAGTTACTTCATTTTGTCAGAGCACCGCGGACGCCCGAAAGCAGCTCTTCGAGGAGCTTCTTTGGGAGCACCGGGACCTTGCCGAGGCCCACAGCCACTGCCAAGGTTTGTTTTCTTTGGGCATCCGGCTTCTTTCTTACGCAAAGATCTTGCTTCTCAGTACTTACGAATTTTTCTCTAACAGCCATCCCGGAAGCCTCCCTTGAGGCCCTCAAGACCCAGATTGTCAATCTCCAAGGTACCGTTTTTTCTCCCGTTGCATTATCTTTCCGTGCTTTACCGGTTTTGTTCAAACTTCTTCCTCCGTGTTTCAGTTGAAAAGGAGCAGCTCCTCCGGGACCACCAGAAGGCCTTGGACGCCCAAAAAACTATTTCCAGGGAGCTCAAGGAGCAAGCTATGCAAGCCACGGTCCAGCATAGCCAAGAGCTGAAGGATGCCAAGGCAGCAGCCGAGGCCAGGCTGGCGGAGGTCGTGGATGATTCCGCGAACTCCACAGCGGTGCTGAGGGCAGAGCTGGAGGAGGAGAGGAAGGCGCGGAAGGCGGCTGAGCACCGGATTGAGCTTATGACCACTGATCATAAGGAGTATGATCGGCTGGTCATGCAGATTGATGCGCTGGCTCTCAGTAAGATTCTGTCTTGTCTCTTCTTTCGCTTACCAGCTTATTTTGGAAGCGTATTCGTGTTCTTTTTCCTTTCGGTAGATTGTTTCCCGGTATCTTAAGCTTATGTTTTTCCTTTCTTTCTGTAGAGCACTTCCCGGACTCTCAGACGCATGCCGTGAAAAAGGTGATGGAGGACAGGGTGGCGCGGGAGTTCCCCAACATGGACGCGCATTGGGACGGGTACGACTATCTGGTCGCACTTTCCGCCCGAGTGCAGCATATGCGCTCAGTGGACCGGCACCTTGCCGACCTGCCGGACGTCGCCATCCAACTTTTCAAGGTACTGTGGCCTGAAGAGGCAATGCCAGCCAACATCACGCTCACAGCCAACCGGCTAAAGGAGGCAGGGCGCCGGATTCATGAGTGGCAGTGCTCCGCAGCCCGTGCCGGAGCCGATATCGCGCTGCGCGTCGCGTGCTCCTGGTACCCGGACTTGGATCTGGATGCTCTTCAAGGCGTGCGTGAAAACGCTCCCTGCGATACGGATCCGATTCTTACCGCGAAGCGGCAGGATCGCGCCTATCGGCTTGCTGAGTACGCGCCGGCTCGCACCTTCATCCCTCCTCCTTCAGGCGTCAAGGACTACCTCAGCGATGAGGAGGAAGAAGAGGAAGATGAAGATGAAGGTGCCGGAGATGTGCTGCCGGAAACTGGTGACGCACCCCCAGAAGCTCCAGAGGCCCATGCTGCTTCCCCTGAAGCCCCTGCTGTTTAAACATTTATCGTGACATGCTTATCTGCCTTGCTGTACCTGAGCTTCAAAAACAATGTTTGTTAAATTCTACCCCGGTATGCCGGGGTCTATGATGTAAGACATAACTTATCGTTTTGGTTGTGGTAAAACTTTATGCCGGCATCTTGCATACCGGTAACTTATTAAGTCATGTTGGTTGATTAACTTAGCATGTTGCCTTTGTTTTTTGTCTTTATCTTGCACTGTGAAGATTCCGGAATCATCTCCGCATCCAATTTGATGCACACTTGGTTCTTTCCCTTTGCCTCTGCCTACCTCTTTTGGGTGTTTTGGCGTATGAGTTACAAAGTTCTTTTGCCAAGCGAACACTTCCTTGAACTTAGGTAAGATTCGAAACTTTTCACAAAAAACCGGTGAAACCGGGGTTAGTTAAACTTTTCCGGATTGCTCGTTCTCACTTCCCCTTTTCGCAGTTCACGTGCTTAATTCCTACCGGTTTATCTTGCCTGCCATGAAGCCGGTTTGCGGACAGCAGCAGAGTCGAAGACTCCGGTAGGTTTAGCACGTTACTAAACCGGAAAGAAAAAATGTTCACAAGCAACCGGTAAACAGAAAAAATAAACATATTACATGCAAGTTTGATAGAGGCAGTCCCCGAGAAACATTCGAGGTGCCGGACTCTTTTATTCATAGCATAAGGTACAAAAAGGAACTTCTTACAGTACAACTTCATGAGTAGAAAGGGCGCAACAATGCTATGTTCCAAGGACGCTTGGTCTCATCTCCGGATCTGTCCGCCTTTCCTTCTTTCCATTCCTGTGCGTCAATCAAGTAGTAGACATCATTGTGCAGAGCTTTGCTTACAATGAATGGCCCCTCCCAAGGGGGTGAGAGCTTGTGCCGGCCTTCAGTGCGTTGCACTAAGCGTAACACCAAGTCTCCTTCCCGGAAAACTCTCGGGTTAACCTTCCGGCTGTGATAGCGTCTGAGGTTTTGCTGGTAGATGGCTGTTCTTGCCAATGCCAGTTCTCTTGCTTCTTCCAGCAAGTCCACGTCGTTTTCTCGGGCCTCTTTTACCTCTTTTTCGGTATAGAGTTGCACCCTTGGTGAGTCATGGAGAATGTTGGTTGGTATTACCGCTTCTGCTCCGTAAACCATGAAGAATGGAGTGTATCCGGTAGACCGGTTTGGAGTCGTTCTTATGCTCCATAGCACTGATGGCAGTTCATCAAGCCAATAGCCCGGTGTCTTTTCGAGTGGTTCAATGAGCCTTGGTTTTATACCGGAAAGCACCAGTGCATTGGTTCTTTCAACTTGGCCATTGCCTTGTGGGTGTGCCACTGAGCACAAATCTAGCCGGATATTGTTGTTCTCACAGAACCGCTTGAACTCTCCCTGGGCAAAGTTTGAGCCATTGTCAGTTATGATGCTATGCGGATATCCATACCGGAGGATGACATCTTTTAGGAACTTCACCGCTGTGTGGCCATCACACTTTGCGATAGGCTTCACTTCCAGCCATTTGGTGAATTTATCCACCATCACCAAGATGTGGGTCATGTTTCCTCTTGCGGTTTTGAATGGTCCAACCATGTCAAGGCACCAAACAGCAAATGGCCATGTTAACGGTATGGTTTTCAAGCCGGAAGCTGGGGTATGATTTTGCTTGGCGTACCTCTGGCAACCATTGCACTTCCTTACCAAATCCTAAGCATTTTCCAAAGCCGTGGGCCAGTAGAATCCATGCCGGAATACTTTTGCCACCAGCGCTCTTGAGGAGGCGTGGTGCCCACACTCTCCTTGGTGAATCTCCTTGAGCATCTCTTTTCCCTCTTCCGGTTCCACACATCTTTGAAGGACACCGGTAACACTTCTCTTGTACACCTCGCCATTAATGAAGGTGTATGCTTTAGCTCTCCGCTGGATTCTCCTTGACTCAGTTTCGTCAACCGGCAAGGTGCCGTTGATCAGGAATTCCTTAATAGGTTTAACCCAAGATGGTGCTTCTCTAACCACGAACACCGGCACGTCTATGTCCATGCTGTCCACAAGCATTGCCTCTTCCGGTACGGGCGTCCCAGTCCCCGAGCCTACCGGACCAGTCCCGGGTTTGCCGGAGCAGTCCCCGAGTTCCCTTCGTCAATATCCATCGGCACCACATGTGACTCCGGTACGAAAATCGATTCCGACTCCGGACTTGGCTTGATTGATGGAATTCTTAAGTGTGCCAAGGCTATTCCGGGAGGAATTTCTTGCCTGGAGGAACCTAGCTTGGATAAGGCATCCGCGGCATCATTTTCAGCCCGCGGCACATGGTGAAACTCACACCCTTCAAAGAAGCCGGCAATCTTTTGCACATGAAACCGGTATGAAGCCATGTTGGCATCTTTTGCATCCCAATCTCCAGAACATTGCTGCACCACAAGATCTGAATCGCCGTAGGAAATGATCCAGTGCGCGCCGATTTCTTTTGCAACCTTGAGCCCATGGATTAGAGCCTCATACTTAGCAACATTGTTTGATGCCCTGAAATGCACTTGCAAAACATACCGGAGATGATCTCCCTTTGGTGAGATGATCTCCCTTTGGATCCATCAAAGTGCATCTTCCAGTATTCTATTTTGTGCTCTGGCGGCTTGTATTGCATTTCCGCCCAATCGACCAGGAAATCAGCCAAGGCTTGCGATTTTATGGCATCTCTTCTTTCGTATACCGGTACGTACGGTGACAACTGAATTGCCCATTTTGCAATCCTGCCACTGGCATCCTTGTTGCCCATGATATCTGAGATGGGTGCTTCACTTACCACCTTCATGGGGTGCTCTTCAAAGTAGTGCTTGAGCTTAGTGGCGGCCATGAACACGCCATAGGTCATCTTTTGGAAGTGAGGGTAGTTTTGTTTTGAGAGGGAGAGCACCTCGCTCAAGTAATATACCGGCCTCTGCACGGTTTTTCCTTCTTCCTCTCTCTCTACCACAACCACAACACTCACAACCCGGTTGGTTGCTGCTATGTACAACAACATGGGCTCCCTTTCCAAAGGTGAGGCCAATACCGGTGCGGTGGCTAGCATTGTTTTCAGCTCTTTGAACGCTGCGTCTGCCTGCGGAGTCCAGACGAAAGTATCGGATTTTTTCATTAAGGCGTAGAGCGGCAAGGCCTTTTCTCCCAGCCTACTTATGAACCGGCTTAGTGATACGTCTCCGACGTATCGATAATTTCTTATGTTCCATGCCACATTATTGATGATATCTACATGTTTTATGCATACTTTATGTCATATTTATGTGTTTTCCGGAACTAACCTATTGACGAGATGCCGAAGGGCCGATTGTCTGTTTTCTGCTGTTTTTGGTTCCGAAATCCTAGTAAGGAAATATTCTCGGAATCGGACGAAATCAATGCCCGACATCCTATTTTTCCACGAAGCTTCCAGAACACCCGAGAGCCACCAGAGGGGAGCCCTGGTGGGCCCAGATGATAGGGCGGCGCGGCCAGGGCCTGGGCCGCGCCCCCCTACTGTGACACCGCCTCGTCGACCCTCCGACTCCGCCTCTTCGCCTATATAAAGGTCCCTGACCTAAAACACGAGACGGGAAAAGCCACGGTACGAGAAACCTTCCAGAGCCGCCGCCATCGCGAAGCCAAGATCTGGGGGACAGGAGTCTCTGTTCCGGCACGCCGCCGGGACGGGGAAGTGCCCTCGGAAGGCTTCTCCATCGACACCACCGCCATCTTCATCACCGCTGCTGTCTCCCATGAGGAGGGAGTAGTTCTCCATCGAGGCTCGGGGCTGTACCGGTAGCTATGTGGTTAATCTCTCTCCTATGTGCTTCAATACAATAATCTCATGAGCTGCCCTACATGATTGAGATTCATATGATGATGCTTGTAATCTAGATGTCATTATGCTAGTCAAGTGGGTTTTACTTATGTGATCTCCGGACACTCCTTGTCCCACGTGTGTAAAGGTGACAGTGTGTGTGCACCGTGTGGGTCTCTTAGGCTATATTTCACAGAATACTTATTCACTGTTATGAATGGCATAGTGAAGTGCTTATTTATATCCCTTTATGATTGCAATGTGTTTTGTATCACAATTTATCTGTGTGCTACTCTAGTGGTGTTATTAAAGTAGTTTATTCCTCCTGCACGGTGTAATGGTGACAGTGTGTGCATCGTGTAGTACTTGGCGTAGGCTATGATTGTGATCTCTTGTAGATTATGAAGTTAACTATTGCTATGATGGTATTGATGTGATCTATGCCTCCTTTCGTAGTGTGAAGGTGACAGTGTGCATGCTATGTTAGTACTTGGTTTGGTTATGTTGATCTGTCATGCACTCTAAGGTTATTTAAATATGAACATTGAATATTGTGGAGCTTGTTAACTCCGGCATTGAGGGTTCGTGTAATCCTACACGGTTAGTGGTGTTCATCATCCAACAAGAGGGTGTAGAGTCTAGCATCTATCTATTTATTTTGTTATGTGATCAATGTTGAGAGTGTCCACTAGTGAAAGTATGATCCCTAGGCCTTGTTCCTAAATATCTGCTATCGCTGCTTGTTTACTTGTTTACTTGCATTTATACTTGCCTGCAATATTACTACCATCAACGCACGCCAGCAAGCACTTTTCACGCGCCGTACTACTGCTCATATTCATTCATACCACTTGTATTTCACTATCTCTTTGCCGAACTAGTGCACCTATTAGGTGTGTTGGGGACACAAGAGACTTCTTGCTTTGTGGTTGCGGGGTTGCATGAGAGGGATATCTTTGACCTCTTCCTCCCCGAGTTCGATAAACCTTGGGTGATCCACTTAAGGGAAACTTGCTGCTGTTCTACAAACCTGCTGCTCTTGGAGGCCCAACGGTGTCTACAAGAATAGAAGCACCCGTAGACATCAAGCTATTTTCTGGCGCCGTTGCCGGGGAGGAAAGGTAAAAAGGCACTCATACTCCGGTCCCAGGTAACTAAGTACTTTTTTATTGCCGTTGTGTTTGTGCTCGAAGCTATTTCCTTTAGATCCTGCAATTGCATCTTTTTGTTTCTTGTTTACACTAGTTTGGCATAATGGACAACAATGAGCTTCTTATTCTATTTCTTGATTTAAGACATGGATGGTTTGATGCGAAAATTAAAAAACCTATGGAACATATTAGTATGAACGCTTTGAACACCATTGTTGCAAATGATATGGAAAATTCTAAGCTTGGGGAAGCTGGCTTTGATGAGCATGATATTTTTAGTCCCCCAAGCATTGAGGAGAAAATTTACTTTGATGATACTTTGCCTCCTATTTATGATGATTATAATGATATTGGTCTTTTAGTACAGCCTACTATGGAGGATAAAGTTTATTATGATGATACTATACCTCCTATATTTGATGATGAGAATAATAATGATAGCTACTTTGTTGAATTTGCTCCCACTACAACTAATAAAATTGATTATGCTTATGTGGAGAGTAATGATACTTTTATGCATGTGAATAAGAATGCTTCATGTGATAGTTATATTATTGAGTTTGTTCATGATGCCACTGAAAGTTATTATGAGAGAGGAAAATATGGTTGTAGAAATTTTCGTGTTACTAAAACACCTCTCTTTTTGCTGAAAATCTTGAAGTTACACTTGTTTTATCTTTCTATGCTTGTTGGATTATGCTTCATGAATTTGTTTATTTACAAGATTCCTTTTCATAGGAAGTGGGTTAGGCTTAAAATTTGTTTCATAATTGCTTTTGATGCTCTCTTTTGCTTCAACTCTTATTTCTTGCGAGTGCATCATTAAAATTACTGAGCCCATCTTAATGGCTATAAAGAAAGCACTTCTTGGGAGATAACCCATGTGTTTATTTTACTACAGCACTTTTTTTTATATTTGAGTCTTGGAAGTTGTTACTACTGTAGCAACCTCTCCTTATCTTTATTTTATTGCATTTTTGTACCAAGTAAAGTCTTTGATAGTAAGGTTGATACTAGATTTGGATTACTTGCGCGAAACAGATTTGCATGCGTCACGAATTTGGGCAGGGTTCTCTGTAGGTAACTCAGAAAAATCTGCCAATTTACGTGCGTGATCCTCAGATATGTACGCAACTTTCATTTAATTTGGGCATTTTTATCTGAGCAAGTCTGGTGCCACTTTAAAATTCGTCTTTACGGACTGTTCTGTTTTGACAGATTCTTCCTTTTATTTCGCATTGCCTCTTTTGCTGTGTTGGATGGATTTCTTTGTTCCATTGACTTCCAGTAGCTTTGTGCAATGTACAGAAGTGTTAAGAATAATTGTGTCACCTCTGAACATGTGAATTTTTGATTATGCACTAACCCTCTAATGAGTTTGTTTCGAGTTTGGTGTGGAGGAAGTTTTCAAGGGTCAAGAGAGGAGGATGATATACTATGATCAAGAAGAGTGAAAAGTCTAAGCTTGGGGATGCCCCCGTGGTTCATCCCTGCATATTTTAAGAAGACCCAAGCGTCTAAGCTTGGGGATGCCCAAGGCATCCCCTTCTTCATCGACAAATTATCAGGTTCCTTCTCTTGAAACTATATTTTTATTCGGTCACATCTTATGTACTTTACTTGGAGCGTCTGTGTGCTTTTGTTTGTGTTTTTGTTTGAATAAATGCTTGTGTGGGAGAGAGACACACTCCGATGGTTCATATGAACACATGTGTTCTTAGCTTTTAATGTTCATGGCGAAGGTTGAAACTGCTTCGTTAATTGTTATATGGTTGGAAACGGGAAATGCTACATGTAGTAATTGATAAAATGTCTTGGATAATTTGATACTTGGCAATTGTTGTGCTCATGTTTAAGCTCTTGCATCATATACTTTGCACCCATTAATGAAGAAATACATAGAGCTTGCTAAAATTTGGTTTGCATAATTGGTCTCTCTAAAGTCTAGATAATTTCTAGTATTGAGTTTTGAACAACAAGGAAGACGGTGTAGAGTCTTATAATGTTTACAATATGTCTTTTATGTGAGTTTTGCTGCACCGGTTCATCCTTGTGTTTGTTTCAAATAAACCTTGCTAGCCTAAACCTTGTATCGAGAGGGAATACTTCTCATGCATCCGAGAATCCTTGAGCCAACCACTATGCCATTTGTGTCCACCATACCTACCTACTACATGGTATTTCTCCGCCATTCCAAAGTAAATTGCTTGAGTGCTACCTTTAAATTTCCATCATTCGCCTTTGCAATATATAGCTCATGGGACAAAATAGCCTTAAAAACTATTGTGGTATTGAATATGTACTTATGCACTTTATCTCTGATTAAGTTGCTTGTTGTGCGATAACCATGCTCCTGGGGACGCCATCAACTACTCTTTGTTGAATATCATGTGAGTTGCTATGCATGTCCGTCTTGTCTGAAGTAAGGGCGGTTTTCACAATCAAATGGTTTGAGTATGCATACTGTTAGGGAAGAACATTGGGCCGCTAACTAAAGCCATGAATCATGGTGGAAGTTTCAGTTTGGACATAAACCTCAATCTCTTATGAGAATATTAACTGTTGTTGAATGCTTATACATTAAAGAGGAGTCCATTATCTGTTGTCTATGTTGTCCCGGTATGGATGTCTAAGTTGAGAATAATCAAAAGCGAGAAATCCAAATGCGAGCTTTCTCCTTAGACCTTTGTACAGGCGGCATAGAGGTACCCCTTTGTGACACTTGGTTGAAACATATGTTATGCAATGATAATCCGTGTTAACCCAAGCTAATTAGGACAAGGTGCGGGCACTACTAGTATACTATGCATCAGGCTTGCAACTTGTAAGATATAATTTACATGATACATATGCTTTATTACTACCGTTGACAAAATTGTTTCATGTTTTCAAAACCAAAGCTCTAGCACAAATATAGCAATCGATGCTTTCCTCTTTGAAGGACCATTCTTTTACCTTTTATGTTGAGTCGGTTCACCTATTTCTCTCCACCTCAAGAAGCAAACACTTGTGTGAAGCTGTGCATTGATTCCTACATACTTGCATATTGCACTTGTTATATTACTTTGCATCGACAACTATCCATGAGATATACATGTTATAAGTTGAAAGCAACCGCTGAAACTTAATCTTCCTTTGTGTTGCTTCAATACCTTTACTTTGATTTATTGCTTTATGATTTAACTCTTATGCAAGACTTATTAATGCTTGTCTTGAAAGTACTATTCATGAAAAGTCTTTGCTTTATGATTCATTTGTTTACTCATGTCATTACCATTGTTTTGATCGCTGCATTCATTACATATGCTTACAATAGTATGATCAAGGTTATGATGGCATGTCACTCCGGAAATTATCTTTGTTATCGTTTACACTGCTCGGGACGAGCAGGAACTAAGCTTGGGGATGCTGATACGTCTCCGACGTATCGATAATTTCTTATGTTCCATGCCACATTATTGATGATATCTACATGTTTTATGCATACTTTATGTCATATTTATGTGTTTTCCGGAACTAACCTATTGACGACATGCCGAAGGGCCAATTGCTGTTTTCTGCTGTTTTTGGTTCCAGAAATCCTAGTAAGGAAATATTCTTGGAATCGGACGAAATCAATGCCCAGCATCCTATTTTTCCACGAAGCTTCCAGAACACCCGAGAGCCACCAGAGGGGAGCCACGGTGGGCCCGGATGATAGGGCGGCGCGGCCGGGGCACTGGCCGCGCCCCTCTCGTGACACCGCCTCGTCGACCCTCCGACTCCGCCTCTTCGCCTATATAAAGGTCCCCGACCTAAAACACGAGACGGGAAAAGCCACGGTACGAGAAACCTTCCGGAGCCGCCGCCATCGCGAAGCCAAGATCCGGGGACAGGAGTCTCGTTCCGGCACGCCGCCGGGACGGGGAAGTGCCCCGGAAGGCTTCTCCATCGACACCACCGCCATCTTCATCACCGCTGTTGTCTCCCATGAGGAGGAGTAGTTCTCCATCGAGGCTCGGGGCTGTACCGGTAGCTATGTGGTTAATCTCTCTCCTATGTGCTTCAATACAATAATCTCATGAGCTGCCCTACATGATTGAGATTCATATGATGATGCTTGTAATCTAGATGTCATTATGCTAGTCAAGTGGGTTTTACTTATGTGATCTCCGGAGACTCCTTGTCCCACGTGTGTAAAGGTGACGAGTGTGTGCACCGTGTGGGTCTCTTAGGCTATATTTCACGGAATACTTATTCACTTGTTATGAATGGCATAGTGAAGTGCTTATTTATATCCCTTTATGATTGCAATGTGTTTTGTATCACAATTTATCCGTGTGCTACTCTAGTGATGTTATTAAAGTAGTTTATTCCTCCTGCACGGTGTAATGGTGATAGTGTGTGCATCGTGTAGTACTTGGCGTAGGCTATGATTGTGATCTCTTGTAGATTATGAAGTTAACTATTGCTATGATGGTATTGATGTGATCTATGCCTCCTTTCGTAGTGTGAAGGTGACAGTGTGCATGCTATGTTAGTACTTGGTTTGGTTATGTTGATCTGTCATGCACTCTAAGGTTATTTAAATATGAACATTGAATATTGTGGAGCTTGTTAACTCCGGCATTGAGGGTTCGTGTAATCCTACATAGTTAGTGGTGTTCATCATCCAACAAGAGGGTGTAGAGTCTAGCATCTATCTATTTATTTTGTTATGTGATCAATGTTGAGAGTGTCCACTAGTGAAAGTATGATCCCTAGGCCTTGTTCCTAAATGCTGCTATCGCTGCTTGTTTATTGTTTTACTTGCATTTATACTGCCTGCAATATTACTACCATCAAGCGCACGCCGGCAAGCACTTTTACGGCGCCGTACTACTGCTCATATTCATTCATACCACTTGTATTTCACTATCTCTTCGCCGAACTAGTGCACCTATTAGGTGTGTTGGGGACACAAGAGACTTCTTGCTTTGTGGTTGCGGGGTTGCATGAGAGGGATATCTTTGACCTCTTCCTCCCTGAGTTCGATAAACCTTGGGTGATCCACTTAAGGGAAACTTGCTGCTGTTCTACAAACCTCTGCTCTTGGAGGCCCAACACTTTCTACAAGAATAGAAGCACCCGTAGACATCACTTAGCGATGCCAAGCTTCCGGTAAACTTTT
This sequence comes from Lolium rigidum, assembly GCF_022539505.1. NCBI lineage: Eukaryota > Viridiplantae > Streptophyta > Magnoliopsida > Poales > Poaceae > Lolium > Lolium rigidum. Next base: position 155,021,390 of record NC_061512.1, on the reverse strand, counting down.
GCACATCCTTTAGTTCCCGCGGGACAGTCATTCTTTCTATTGCCCGGATTTTTACCGGATTCACTTCAATGCCCCGGCTTGACACAAGGAAACCAAGCAGCTTACCGGCAGGGACACCGAAAGTACATTTTGCCGGGTTAAGTTTCATCCGGAACCTTCTCAAGTTATCAAATGTTTGCCGGATATCGTCAATTAGGGTATCCTTTACCTTAGTTTTTATCACGATATCGTCTACATAGACTTGCACATTCTTTCCAATTTGATCAAACAAGCATTTTTGCATACAACGCTGGTACGTTGCACCAGCGTTGCGCAAACCAAAAGGCATAGTGACATAGCAATAAGCCCCGTGCGGGGTAATGAACGCAGTTTTTATTTGATCTTCCTTTTTTAGGGGAATTTGGTGGAAACCGGAATACGCATCCAGAAAAGACAACAACTCACACCCAGCAGTAGAATCAATCACCTGATCGATCCGGGGCAGAGGGAAAGGATCTCTTGGGCAAGCCTTGTTGAGGTTGGTGTAGTCAATGCACATGCGCCACACCTTTGGAGCTTTTGCCTCCAGGTTCTCATCTTTCTTCTTTTCGACCATTACCGGATTGGCCAGCCACTCAGTGTGCGTGACTTCCACAATGAATCCGGCAACCAACAGCTTTGTCACCTCTTCTCCGATGATTTTCCTCCTATCTTCAGCGAACCGGCGCAAAGGTTGTCGCACCGGCTTGGCATCCTTCCGGACGTTTAGAGAGTGCTCAGCCAGCTCCCTCGGAACACCTACCAAGTCATCAGTAGACCAGGCAAAGATATTCTGATTCTCACGGAGGAAGCTGACGAGCGCGCTTTCCTATGCTTGATTCAGGCCGGCATCGATGCGAACGGTGCGCTCTGGGTAAGCCGGATCCAGCACGATGTCCTTTGTTTCGTTCGTCGACTTGAATGCCGGTGAGCCCAAGTTTCCACTCATTGCCGCTAAGCTCAACTGAGAGGACTGAGCCAGCGCAACCGCAGTTTGCATCCTCCTTTTTTCCTCCGCGATCACCAGCGATTCCGCTAGGTTTGATCCGGCAGATTCTGTTTCCAGTGAGACTTTATAGTTTCCCACCACAGTTAAGGGTCCACGAGGTGCCGGCATCTTCATCTTGAGGTAAGCGGTATGAGTTGTGGCCATGAAAGCTGCCAATGCCGGTCTCCCTAGCAGTGCGTGATAGGGACTGTCTAGGTCCACCACCTCAAACAAAATGTTCTCCACCCGGCAATTGTCACGTCCTCCGAAAGACACATCCACCCGGACTTTTCCTACCGGTGCACAGGACAATCCCGGAACGATTCCATGGAAAGGGGTGTGAGTTGGCTGGAGCATGTTTTCTGTTATCCCCAGCGTGTGCATCGTATGCTTGTACATGATGTTTATGCTGCTTCCATTGTCTATCAGCACTTTGCTGAACTTGACTCGAGTTTCCGGCCCTCGCATGATTGGGTCCACAACAAGAGCGTAACCACCCGGATTCGGCATGATCTTTGGGTGATCCTTGAACGACCAGGTGATTTCCTGATCTGACCACAACATGTACTTGGGAACCGCCGGCATCACGGCGTTTACTTCCATGGAGCGGCGATGCACACTTTGCCTGTCGGTTGGCTCAGTGACAAAGACAACACAGCACAAATGCGGGTCCTCGTAAACATTCCGGCCCAAAGGTGCCGGCGGTGGTGGTTGATCATGATTTTCCTCCACCCGGTTAACTTGCTTGGTATTGTTGTACCGGTATGGTATTGGCTCCGGTAGCGGTGGTGGTGGTGGTAATGGGTGCTGGTGCAGCATGTCGTGTGAGGGCGGCGACCTTTGTGGAACAACCATCTGCTTGCGCATCCTTTGCCGCTCCTCTTAGCATCAAGTGCTTGATCCAGGAACAATCTTTCGTTAAGTGGTTCGCTGGCTTCGATGGGTGTGGGGTGTGCAGCTTGCATGGCATGTCCATAGCCGCTTCCATGGTGTATCTCATATGGTCTTGCCAATCTTTTTTCTGTCCCCATCCTTCTTTTTGGACCCATTTCTTCTTAGGACCCGCCCATGGTTGCGATCCGGTTTTTTGCCTCTGGTTTCCGCCGGTGCCGGAATTCTCCTGCACCGCGGCTACTTGCTGCGGACCATACCTTAGGTCCGGAAAGTCTTCCCTTCTCTTGTTGTGCCGGTTATCCCGGTGTTGATCTTGGCGGGGTTGATTTGACTGCGCCGGTTTGGCTTGCACAGCCGGTTGCAGTGGGTCTCCCAACGCATAGTTTTCCGCCACTCGCATCATTTCAGCCAATGTGCTTGGCATGTTTCTCTGCAGCCTTTGCCACAGTGGTGATCCTCTCCGGCATCCCTGACTGAACCAAGCAATTGCTTGTGCTTCAATCACTCCTTCACACGTGTTTCTCATTGAGTTCCACCGGGTGAGATAGTCCCGGTCTGTTTCACTTGCATGCTGCTGGCACAAAGCGAGCTGCTGGGGCCGGTTTGGCCTCTTGTAAGTGCTGCTGAAGTTGCTCACAAAGGCTTCCTCAAAGTCCAACCATCCGTTTACGCTTCCTGCTGGCAAGTTGTTAAGCCAGATACGCGCAGGTCCTACCAGGTAAGACGGTATGATTCTTACCGCCCAACGCCCGTTTACTCCGCCACCAGCTACATAGACAGCTGTGACATAGTCCGCCAGCCAATCTTCCGGCTTGGTCGTACCATCGTATGTTTTCGTGTTCCGGGGCAACTGGAAATTGCGTACCGGTGGCTCTTCTCCCATGATTCGTGGGCCAAAGCACCTTGGTCCAGGAGGACCCTCAGATTCGATCATTTCGGAAAGATGCACTCTATCCAGCCTGTGCCTCGCATCCTGGCCTAGCAAGCATCTTTCCCCTACACGTTCCCCCAAAGGGTTCCGGTAGGCTCTGACTCGTTCCACCTCGGAATCTCCTTCTTCATATCTCTCTGGTTCCGCGGCTCTTGCCTGCCGGTACCTTGGTGGTCGCATTTCTTCTTCAGCGTACGCTGCCCTTGCAGCTCGGTAATTTTGCCCGGTTTCACGTCTACCGGCATGATTGTTTCCGGCATAACCATTCCGCGCATATTTCCGGCATAGCCGCGACCTGCTCCATAGCTTTTTTCTCCGGCATCATGTGGCCCGGCTTTTTGTTTTCCGGCAAGAACCGGATCATACACGGTCATCTGCCGCGCATTCATTTCTTTTTCCCTTCTTTTATCCGGATGGGGGACGAGGCCTGCCCACGAGACTTGCTTCCGGCAACTTTTGTCGACCGGATCGATTTCGACTCTAGCGCTGCTTTGTTCATCCTAGCAAGCTCATCATTTTGTGCCTGTATGGTATCAAGCAGCTCTCTAACCCTATCTTGTTGCTTTGCCAGAGCCTCGCTGGATAGCGAGTCACACATTTCCATAGCGGCCTCAGCAGCTTTTATAGTTTTATCCGGACTACTGTACTTAGGTTTCTCTACGATGCTCACAGATACAGAGGTACTTTTGCCGGCATGAATTTCCTTACGCAAATCCTGATCTAGATTGCGAGCCTTAAGCCGGTTTTCCGGCATCCTAGCGGCATGAGCGCTAAGCGAAGCAAAGCCATGGGCAGCGTTGTACTCACGTAGGGTTAGGTTCAGCTCACGCTGCGCCTGGAGGATGTTTGCGCCGCCGGTAAGCAGCGCCTTGCGTGTCTCCTCCAGCTGCGCTTGGGCCGCAGCCGGATCGATGTTCTGCGCGATGGGCGTCGCCAGCACGTTCATCGCCGCTTGGAGTGGCATTTCCGGTGGTGCTGAGGATGCTCCCGCGGCTCCTGCGTCGCGCTCCAGCGGAGGTTTGGCCGGGCGGGTTGATGCCGCGCGGCCAGCACCTTCTTCCACAGCGTCCTTGCCGGCGCCGGCCACGCCAGCCATCATGACCTCCACGCTGCCGGCGGCGCGACCAGCACATAGCCACCTTGGCGGATCCGGTCCCACCAGCACCGGCGAGAGGCACTGGCGCACAGGGACGGTGCCGAAGTAGATGCGGTGGCTGCCGAACTCGATGATGCGGCCGTTCTTGGGGAACTTACCGCCGTTGGCGAAGCAGCCTGCGTTGTCGTTGATGAAGTCCATGGCGTAGATGTTACGTACGAGCGCGGACACCGTTCGCTCGCCGTCGACATCGAGGAGGCCCGCCCGAATATGGACTCCAGCAAGCGCCTCTCTCTGCCCCACGGTGGGCGCCAACTGTCGTCGTGGTGAACAGACAGATGCCATGGGATGGCTTAAGTTGGGGCCGAGTTGGACGCTAGAGGATTCGGGGGAGGGTTTTGGATCAGGTAGGATGAACTCCGGGTGCTTTCCTCAAGAACTTGGCCAAGGCCAGAGGTAGAAGAAGAGAGACACAAGGATGAACTCCGTTCTAGATCTTCTCTATTCCATGAACAAGGTTACAAGAGGTATCTTCGTACGTACATGCGTCTCACCCGTGAAGAGGGCTGCCCCCTCTCCTTATATAGGGGAGAGGGTGGCTTACAGGGGAAGAAACCCTAATGGCATCTTTGAACAGACAAACTACTTTACACAGCTACTTTAATCATAGGTGACGCCGGTATGTTCTTTAATCGGAGGGGATGACGTCCTCCGGTTGCTTTTGGCGTCACCTTCCTCTTTGGCGCCAGGGCTTCGTTTAAAGCTACTTTGCTTAGGTCATCTTTGTCTTCTAGCCTCCGAGGGAATCTTTGACCAGCTTTGCGTATACCGGTAGTCCGGTATCTTCCTAGCTCGTTCCGGCATGCCCCTCCTTGGGCATACCGGTATAAGTTCTTTAGCTTAAGTTCACAGTCCGGATTAAACTGTAAACCGGTATCTTGATAGGCCAAACCATCCGGTTAGGCCTGCCTTTGGCATACCGGGGGTCATCCCCCCAACAGAGTCAGGGCCCATCATAACTTCTTTGTTTGTAGTTGGTTTATCATTGTTCAAAATCAATCCTTTGTCCACAAATCATTTATTTGATCACAAAGTAAACCATACCTACAAGGTTCAATAGTTACTTCGATCTCCATGGCTAAAACACTTTGTAGTCATGGGAGCCATGATCGTCGTGGCCGCTTCCTGAACCATTTCCGATGCTGCGCTACTCTGATCATTATGCTCAGGTTCATAAACCTTATCACGTTCTATTGTCCTCCCACTCAAATACTTCGCTAGAAAACAATTTCTTGGAAATAAGCAAGTAACATTAACAAACACTTTTGTTTTTTAACTTCATAGTCGAAAGAATTCCCAATCGATTCTCTGGGATAACCAACAAAGACATTCATTCGATTTTGGTTGTAAAATTATTTACATATGCTATGCATACCAAAATTTAAGAAAGGACTATTAGGGTTCATACCCATGCCATAACTCGTATGGTGTCATTTCAACGGATCATGATGATGCTCTATTCGGTGTAAAAGCGGTAGTCTCTAAAGCTTAATCCACAAAAATATAATGGCGTCATATTATTTTATCTCATCATTAATCCAACAAGGTTTGGATACGTTTCTCGGATACTCCATCATCACTATGATACTCCAAGGAACGTGAGTTCTAGAACAATTTCATCATCACTATGAATTTTCTATTACGATGATTTCCACTTCATGCTGAAATTTATTTGAACACATTCAAATGTTTCAAACTTCTTCCTTATCGAATAAATATATCCACATATATATACTCAATTCATTGTTGGAAGTTTTCATGAAGTAGAAGAATCTTCCACACACAACTATGCCTAGTGAACCATATACATCATCATGTATGTTTCCACTAAGTTAGTTGCCCGTTCAACTCTTGGCCTATGAACGGTATTTCAGTCATTCTCTTTAGAAAAGATTTGCAAGCGCCAAACGATTCAAAAATCAAATGACTCCAAAAATCCATTTGTATGGAGTTCCTTCATGCGTTCCTTTCTAACATGACTTAAATGGCGGTTCCACAAATAAGTGGAATTCAAATCATTTGCCTTATGGTATTTTAGCGTCAGTGTTATGCATGTGTGTTTCACCTTAAAGATTTATAATAACTTATCCATCGTACATGGAGTAATGTCATAATTTGAACAACTCATTGTTTTCATTTGACCAGAGCAAAATAACAATTATTAAGTTCTTTATTATAAATTCTAAGGGCTAGGTAGAATGCCAACGACAAACATAATAACACTTTATTATGTTCCGGACGTGCATTATTACCATATTCCTTATCAGTCACTTAGGCCATCGTATTCTTGTATTGCGTTGTACTGTATGACATCTCATACCAACCAATCTGGTACAAATACCTAAGAATTTCATTATGTGACCAAACAAGGAACACATCCATAACATGTATATCTTTTATATACACCTGAGCTAGACTTTCTAGTATTTTCTTTCTTTCTGCCAATAAACTGTAGTTTCTCTTTTAGCTTTCCTCATTCTCAGAAAACACTTCACCTTCAATAACTTCTAGGTCCATTGGTCAAATACCAATAACCTTGATGTTCTTACTTTGAAGTTGATCATCATATGACAAGTGTTCCGGATTTCACTATTAGTAACCTTTTAATGTGATGAACAATTTCACTCATAATTTTATCCATCAAATCATGACGACTTTCCGAGACCATGTATGTACATGCTAGGCTCATAAAGTTTAACCTTAGTATTCGCATGTGCAAATCTGGCTTGCACCCGTTGTATGCACACGTAGAATCTATAACACCCGATCATCACGTGATGCTTCGAAACGACGAGTCTTAGCAACGGTGCATACTAAGGACGATCACTTCATGGATATGCGAATATCGTTAGTGCCCCAATAGTTGGAGGATTGAGACGCCTGGCGTCTTCAACCTTCGTACATTCCCATAAAACTTATGAGTTTATGTAGTATCACCAAATTATATTCTATCACCTTGAAATAAGGTCTTAGATATCACATATATCTCATACCTTGCTTATTTCTGAAAACAAAATTTTCAGCTCCTTACTTTTTAAACGGACTTGAACTTCACGGAGACAAGATGATTTTAGGTACTAATTGAAACCATAGCTCTTTGAATCAACAATGTGAGGTTTACTAAAAGTTTACAATAGGACTTAATCATTTCTTGATTCTTTAACAATATGGTACCAGTCCGTAAAGTTACTTGTCAGACTTAACAGAATTTCTATCTCAATTACAAGACTAGCGCATGGTAGATAACGGATGCCAATTCTACAAATTTAATTCAAAATACTATTCACACTATGTTCATGATAATTAGTTCATGTTTTAATCTAATTACTAATGAACTCCCACTTAATACAACATCCCTCATAGTTGTTTAGTGGTACACGATCCATATCCACTACACCAAAACCGATCATCACGTGAGATGATGTAGCTTCAATGGTGAACATCAACATGTTGATCATATCATCCATATGACTCGTGTTCAACCTTTCGGTTTCCTGTGTTCCGAGGCCATGTCTGTACATGCTAGGATCGTCAAGCAAACCCAAGTCTTACGCGTGTGCAACATGGGTTACACCCGTTGTATGTGAACGTAGAATCTATCACATCCGATCATCACGAGATGCTTCAAAACGATGAACTGTAGCAACGGTGCATACGAGGGGAGAACACTTTATTATCTTGATATTAATGTGAGGGATCATCTTATAATGCTACCGTCGCGATCTAAGCAAGATAAGATGCATAAAGGATTAACATCACATGCAATTCATAATGTGATATGATATGTCCCTTTAGTCTTTGCGCCTTTGATCTTCATCTCCAAAGCACGAACATGATCTCCATCATCAACGGGCATGATCTCCATCATCGTCGGCGTAGCGTCAAGGTCCATGGCGCCGTCTTCATGGTTGTTCACCTCATGTAGCAACTATTACAACTACTTTGAAATAATACTACAACATGAAATAGAAAGACAACCATAAGGCTCCTGCCGGTTGCCACAATACAATAATGATCATCTCATACATATTCATCATCACATCATGGCCATATCACATCACCAAACCCTGCAAAAACTAGTTAGACGCCTCTAATATGGTTTGCATATTTTACGTGGTTTAGGGTTTTCGAGCAAGATCCAATCTACCTACGAACATGAACCACAACGGTGATACTAGTGTTGTCAATAGAAAGAGTAAATTGAATCTTCACTATGGTGGGAGAGACAGACACCCGTAAAGCCACTTATGCAATACAAGTTGCATGTCGAGCGTGGAGCAAATCTCATGAACGCGGTCATGTAAAGTTAGCCCGAGCCACTTCATCCCACCATGCCGCAAGATGCAAAGTACACGAACTAAAGACAACAAAGCATCAACGCCCACAAAACAATTGTGTTCTACTCGTGCAACCAATCTATGCATAGACACGGCTACGATACCACTCGATGGGATTCGTAGCATAGAAAACAAAAAATTTCCTACCGCAAGAACGAATAACAAGCCAAGATCCAATCTAGAAGATGGTAGCAACGAGAAGATCATGAGACTAACCCTCGAAGATTTCCAAAGCCTACGAGATTAGATCTCGTTGTTGCTGTAGTCGATCACTTGCCGCTTTCGAAAGCGCGTAGAAGATCTTGACGGTGCCACAGTCGGGCAGCACCTCCGTACTCGGTCACACGTTCGGTGTTGATGACGACGTCCTTCTCCCCGTTCCAGCGGGCAGCGGAAGTATTAGATCCTCCTCGGAATCCCGGCAGCACGACGGCGTGGTGACGGTGGTGGTGGAGATCTCCGGCAGGGCTTCACCGTAAGCGCTACGGGAGGTGTATGAGGAGGGAGGTGTGCTAGGGTTTGGGAGAGAGAGGGGGGCTAGGGCGCCGGCCATGGGAGCCCTAGGTGGTGCGGCCAAGTCTTGGGCTGCCCCCTCCCTCTCCTCCTCATTATATAGGTGGAACCCCAAGGGTTTGCCCAAAGTCTTCGAATAAGACCCCAATTCAAAAGCGCCTTATGGACGAAACCTAGAGGGACAGAGACTCTCCCCTTCCCCCTTTCTTTGGCCGGCCAAGGAGGTGGAGTCCTCCATGGACTCCACCCTCCCACTTGGTTGGCTGGTTGGGTTTGGTGGAGTCCAACCGGGACTCCACCTTCCATGGTGATTTCATCCGGAAGGTTCTAGAATATTCTAGCGCCTTCCATAAATGCACCGGATCATTTCCAAACTTGGAAAGTGACTTCCTATATATGAATCTTATTCTCCGGACCATTCCGGACCTCCTCGTGATGTCCTGGATCCCATCCGAGACTCCGAACAAAACTTCGAACTCCATTCCATATTCCATATCTACTTAAAACGACATCAAACCTTAAGTGTGTCACCCTACGGTTCGTGAACTATGCGAGACATGGTTGAGACTCTTCTCCGACCAATAACCAATAGCGGGATCTGGAGATCCATAATGGCTCCCACATATTCAACGATAACTTAGTGATCGATTGAACCATTTACATACGATACCGATTCCCTTTGTCACGCGATATTTTACTTGTCCGAGGTTTGATCATCGGTATCTCTATACCTCGTTCAACCTCGTCTCCGACAAGTACTATTTACTCGTACCGTGGTATGTCATCTCTTATGAACCATTCATATGCTTGCAAGCTAATTAGACAACATTCCACCGAGAGGGCCCAGAGTATATCTATTCGTCATCGGGATGGACAATATCCCACTCTTGATCCATATGCCTCAACTCATACTTTCCGAATACTTAATCCCACCTTTATAACCACCCATTTACGCAGTGGCGTTTGATGTAATAAAAGTACCCTTCCAGTATAAGTGATTTACATGATCTCATGGTCGAAGGACTAGGTAACTATGTATCGAAAGCTTATAGCAAACTGAACTTAATGACTTGATCTTATGCTACGCTTATTTGGGTGTATGTCCATTATATCATTCACCTAATGACATAACCTTGTTATTAATAACATCAAATGTTCATGATCACGAAACCATGATCATCTATTAATCAACAAGCTAGTTATACAAGAGGCTTACTAGGGACTCCTTGTTGTTTACATAACACACATGTATCAATGTTTCGGTTAATACAATTATAGCATGGTATGCAAACATTTATCATAAACACAAAGATATATTATAATAACCATTTTATTATTGCCTCTTGGGCATATCTCCAACAGTGGAGGGGCCGTCGCTCTCGCATATGCGTGTGTCACAGATGGATGGCCGCGCTCGCTACTCCCCCAAGTGCACCGACAGCAACATGACCTTCGACCCCAACGCGCTGTTCTCGCCGAATTTGGCGCCAAGGGGCAGCGGTGCCTTTCACTTGGGCGTGGACCTGGACTCGTCGCCTGACCTGCGCCGTCCGGGAAGCACCGACTGCCACGTGACGGACGGCACCGGCCTCTCCCGCCACCTCTTCGCCGATGAGAGCAGGAGCGCCCACCAGGTGTTCGGTAGCGCGCCCGGTGTGTCCATGGGCGACGGCGAGGTGAGTTTCCTTTCTTTTTTATGTGTTGTGTGCATCGTAGACACCGCCGGCGACTCAAAGTAGGTAACTTGTTGCGTAGATTGCCGCCGGAGATGAGATCCTCACCGGCTTCATACGTCATGGACACGCCTACGAACCCCCCGTCGATGAGTATGAAGAACAGGCAGGCGAGGACGAAGGTGAGGAGGAGGAGGTCCAGGAGGAGCTGATCGACGCCGACACCCACGTAACCACGATGACGACGACGAACAGGCGAACCGGCGGCACTCGTGGTCCTAGGTGGAGGTCTTTGGAGGATGAATGTCTCATCGACGCATGGAAGCAAGTGATCTTTTGCCCCAACACGACGCCAATCATTCCTCCGGCAAGTACTACAAGCGCATCCTTGATTCATTCAACGAGAAGAAGAATTATGGTGAGTACGCCACCATCAACATGATCCGGAACAAGGGTGCCCTATCCCACCCAGTGGCGGACGCAGGAAAAAAACTGAGGGTGGGCACACTAAAAAAAAAATTTGGCCATCCCCCAATTGTGATAAAATTTACCGAATATAAATATATTTAGCTAAAGTGTCGATTTTTTTCTTTTTATTATCTTTGTGGTTGGGAAAGCATGTTCATATGGTTGGCATGGGCTTTTTCGATATATGCTCTCCGATCATCATTTGGAACATTAACATCGTACCTTAAAATAGGAACCCTTTCCCCAGATCATATGGAATATGCTCTCCGATCATCATTTGGAACATTAACATCATATCTTAAAATATGAACCATTCCCCATATCATATGGAAGGAAGTGAGCATCATATGAAGTTACATTCGGCTCTTGGGGGTGATGATGATGGTATTTTGCATCTTTACTTTCGGTCTCACTCTCAGTATCGGATTGGACCGGAGGTGCGGAATCAAGACATGCCAACAAAAGTCCATCTTCTTTGATTGTTCATCGTCTACCACTGAAGGGTGTTGAATTAGATGAAATCTTCTTTTCTCATTTGATTATTACTCTTAATTTCTACAATTATAATAAACAAAAATCATCAAATTCTAGTCTAGACACTAGTACTACCATCAATTTTAAGAGTGACTCAAACTACAGTGAATAGACAAACTACAGAGAATAGGGGCAGTTTTCAATTTCACACAAACTACAGAGAAATCAAACTTCAGAGCGAAATAAGACCAAACTACTAGCCTGCAGCAGTGCAGCGGCTGAGCGGCGGGAGAAGCTGGCCAGCTGGGGTCTGGGGAGGGCAGATACCGGCGGGCTGGCGGCCGAGCACCGACGGCGGTCTGCGACTCTGCGTCCGCCACAGACCGAGGCACCAAGCCACCAACAGGGAGGGGGCGGCGACGCGGCGGCGGCCGGAGCGGGGATGGGGAGGCGAGCACGCTGGCGACCGGAGTCGGGGTTGGTAAGGCAAGGCGGTCGACCACCGACGGCCGGCGTGGGGAAGGTGGATGCGGCGGCGGCGTGTCTGGGGCAGGGCCGCGGGTGTCGAGTCGAGCTCTGGAAACACTGGAACGGCTCTCTCGTTGACCACAAAGCAGGCCTTATTGGGCTTTTTTCTAAGTTCAGATTAGGGGTATGTAGAATATTTCCTGGAATTCTGGGTGGGCCAAGGCCCCCCCGGCCCACCCGCTGCGTACGCCCATGATCCCACCGTTGGAACATCATCAAGGCGGCTTGTAGCAAGTTCCATGGCTACTATGAGAAGATTAAGATCCGGAAGGAGAGCGGCAAGACGATGGTGGATTGGGTATGATCTATGTCCATTTGGTGATGTCTATTTCATAATGCATCAAGTGTATCTATTTTATGATGTCCATCTTGTTCTATATCTTGTTAATGAATCATGTATTGTTAGATGCTCGACGCCCTCAAGATGTACAAGAACCAAAACGAGGACAAAGATTTCCCCTTCATGCATTGCTTCAACAAACTACAAGGTTGCGAAAAATGGGACGCCATCCGCCACACTCTCAACAAGGATGGCGTCGGGGAAGATGGGCCAGTCGATCCAGCCGGCGTCTCCACCGGGCGCCCCATTGGCAACATGAAGGCCAAGGGCGAGAGGAATGCGGTGCCGGCATTGGCCGCCATGGACGCTTCCCTCGAGAAGATGATATACTCCTTCTCCATGGAGAACAAGGAAGCAGCGGATAGGACCACCGTCGTGTGAAAGGCAATACTGGAAAAGCAAGACATGAAGATCGAGTTGGAGAGGGAGAAGGTGGAGGCCGCGAAGATGGAAGCTCATGCCGCCGCCATGAAGGCCACCAACGAAGCTTCGCAGCTTTCGTTGGCCAATATGTCTCAAGAATCCAAGATCTTGACGGCCGACATGGAGAAGATGGGCCCATTGTGAGGGCGTGGCACGAGATGTACTGCTGGCGCATCGGCCAAGAGGCTGGCGGCGCGAGCTACGTCAGCGTCCATGACTCCCCTGGCACCCTCGACGTTCATGACTCCCCCCGCACCCTCGACGTTCATGCCTCCCTCAGCGACCGTGGATCCGGTTGCAACGATGGAGCTGTCGCTGGGGCTCGCCGACGATGAGGACATCATCGAGGTTGAGCCACCCATGACCCCATTCATCTGATCATTTGTCCTGGAAGTCGAAGTTGTTTTTTTGCAGCCCGACTAGACGGCGATTCGTTGGCCGTATGTTGACCCAAACTTCATATTCGAAAATCTATTCGAATTTAGTGGCCGTGTGTTGGCCCAAACTTTATATTCGAAAAACTATTCAAATTTCTATGTTTTTATTTGAGTTTTTAATTTAAATCATCTATCGAAGTTGCCGTATGGACTATGGAGGGTGCCGGCGTGAGCAGCTCCCAAAATGAAGAATGTTATGTCGACGCCTCCCGTACGATAGTGCCACGGCCTTTGCGACCACTATTTTTTTTTCCAACCGGGCTTCTCACCCCTTTCCATTTCACCATAAAATGGAAATACATTGTTCGACACACACATCACACACATCAGGAGGGGGGATGAGGAAGAGAAGCGAGCTGGAGCACTAACAGGAAACCCACTGTGATATCCTTGCAAAGCAAAGATAACACCATGGGACAAAAACCTGTTACCACTTTAGCCTACACTCTAACCAAGTTTGAACAAAGAGCCCTTACAACCACAAAACAACTCGACCACAGGACAACTAGTTCCAGGAGACAAAACCAACAGCAAAAGCTGCCAGAAGGAGAACATACTAGTTTCCAAGGATCTTGTGCTTCACATCCGACAGCCAGTCATTTCATGAGGATCCAAAACATCCATCAGGTAGAACAACTCCACATCCAGACTCACCCAGGTCACTGACCATTACCAGCGGTCAGCCGAGCAGGTCCAGTCTTGATCCTCTTGGTGAATTCCGCCGCCATCCTCATGAGCTTCTCCGAGCCTTGAACCATCTGTTCCTTGATCTCTTCAGGTTGTAGACCTGCCCAATATGTCAGAAACGAACAAACAATGAAGATAACTTCCATAGGTGATTTCATCACATGTCCATCAAAAGTGACTTTGTTTCGGACATTCCATATGGACCAACACACAACTGCAATGCCCACCATATATATCTGATCACCACCGGGAAGAAATGCATAGAACCAATTAATAGCTTGCCACAAGGAACTCGGGCATTGTCTAGCACCAATAATCTTACCCAAAGTTGCCCAGGTAACTCGGGCCACCGAGCAAGTAAAGAAAAGGTGCTCAATCGTTTCCAATTGGTAACAAAAAGAGCAAACAAGATTTCCCAGGCCATTTTCGTCTTCGCATATTGTCACGCGTAGGAATAGCATTTCGAAAAACTTGCCACATGAAAATCTGAATTTTCAAAGGAATTTTTGCATTCCAAATCAACCTATTATCAAGACAGAAACAGATTTCTCTCAAGGTAATCATAAACCGATTTAGTTGAAAATATCTTATTACCAGTAAGTCCCCAAGTAATCACATCACCCGTCTCCTCTAGGTTAATGCAATTAACTTTTGCACTAATAATTCCCCATTGAGCAGCTAGGTCAGCATGCAAACGCCTACGGAACCTCATATCACCATTATTTTCAACAAACTCTTTAATAGTACAACCTTTCATTTGGCAAATGTCATAAAGATCAGGATATGTTTCACATAAAGGAAATTCACTATCCCAAAGATCCTCCCAAAGTCTTACCACACCTCCATTTTTTAAGGAAAGTTTCCTCCCAGCCATATATATTTCTTTCACTTGCATTAAGGATTTCCAACAAGGAGAATCTGAAAACCTAGGAAGCACATTAACAATTCTCTGCCACAAACCATCTCGTGTATCCAATTTCCACCACCACTTAGTTAACAAGCTGATATTTTGTCTTCTTAAATTTTTAATGCCTAGGCCCCCTTTCTTCTTCGATCTACACACTTTGTTCCAACTAACCATGTAGTAACTTTTTTATCTTTCTTTTTTTGCCAAAAGAAACGTTTCCTATGTTTGTCAGCTTTTTCCAGAAAGGTCTTGTTCAAAAGAAACATGGACATGGGATTATACAGAGTGGAAGACAAACAAGCATCAATAAGCACTTTCTTAGCGCCTGAGGAAGCATTGTTACCAATCCAAGCATCAAGTTTCCTAACAAGCTTATCATCAACATAGTCCCAATCTGAAGTTTTCAAGGCAACCGAAGATATGGGCACCCCCAGATATTTCATAGGGAGAGTACCCACCTGACACCCAAACATATCAGAATATAAGTGATGCGTGTAGTTGACACGTCCGTTGGGAACCCCAAGAGGAAGGTGTGATGCGCACAGTAGCAAGTTTCCCTCAGTAAGAAACCAAGGTTTAATCGACCCAGTAGGAGTCAAGAAACACGTTGAAGGTTGATGGCGGAGGAGTGTAGTGCGGCGCAACACCAGGGATTCCGGCGCCAACGTGGAACCTGCACAACACAATCACAGAACTTTGCCCAAACGTAACAGCGAGGTTGTCAATCTCACCGGCTTGCTGTAAACAAAGGATTAGATGTATAGTGTGGATGATGATTGTTTGTTTGCGAAGAACAGTAAAGAACAATTGCAGTAGATTGTATTTCAGATGTAAAGAATAGGACCGCGGTCCACAGTTCACTAGTGGTGTCTCTCCCATAAGATAGCAGATGTTGGGTGAACAAATTACAGTTGGGCAATTGACAAATAAAGAAGGCATAACAATGCACATACATATATCATGATGAGTACTATGAGATTTAATCAGGGCATTACGACAAAGTACATAGACCGCCATCCAGCATGCATCTATGCCTAAAAAGTCCACTTTCAGGTTATCATCCGAACCCCTTCCGGTATTAAGTTGCAAGCAACAGAGTATGGTGCGTAATGTAATCAACACAAATATCCTTAGACAAAGCATCGATGTTTTATCCCTAGTGGCAACAGCACATCCATAACCTTAGAACTTTCCATCACTTGTCCCGATTTAATGGAGGCATGAACCCACTATCGAGCATAAATACTCCCTCTTGGAGTCACAAGTATCAACTTGGCCGGAGCCTCTACTAGCAACGGAGAGCATGCAAGAACATAAATAACATATATGATAGATTGATAATCAACTTGACATAGTATTCAATATCCATCGGATCCCAACAAACACAACATGTAGGATTACAAATAAACGATCTTGATCATGATAGGCAGCTCACAAGATCGAACATGATAGCACAATGAGGAGAAGACGACCATCTAGCTACTGCTATGGACCCATAGTCCAGGGGTGAACTACTCACACATCGATCCGGAGGCGATCATGGCGATGAAGAGACCTCCGGGAGATGATTCCCCTCTCCGGCAGGGTGCCGGAGGCGATCTCCTGAATCCCTCGAGATGGGATTGGCGGCGGCGGCGTCTCTGGAAGGTTTTCCGTATCGTGGCTCTCGGTACTGGGGGTTTCGCGACGGGGGCTTTAAGTAGGCGGAAGGGCGGAGTCGGGAGAGTCACGGGGCCCCACACGCTAGGGCCGCGCGGGCCCCCTCTAGGCCGCGCCGCCCTAGTGTGGCGGCGCCCCGTGGCCCCACTTCGTCTCCCCTCCGGTCTTCCGGAAGCTTCGTGGAAAAATAGGCCCCCGGGCGTTGATTTCGTCCAATTCCGAGAATATTTACTTACTAGGATTTCGAAACCAAAAACAGCGAGAAAACAGCAACTTGCTCTTCGGCATCTCGTCAATAGGTTAGTGCCGGAAAATGCATAATAATGACATATAATGTATATAAAACATGTGAGTATCATCATAAAAGTAGCATGGAACATAAGAAATTATAGATACGTTTGGGACGTATCAAGCATCCCCAAGCTTAGTTCCTACTCGCCCTCGAGTAGGTAAACGATAACAAAGATAATTTCGAAGTGACATGCTATCATAATCTTGATCAATACTATTGTAAAGCACATGAGATGAATGCAGCGATTCGAAGCAATGATGAAGATAATGAGTAAACAAATGAATCATATAGCAAAGACTTTTCATGAATAATACTTTCAAGACAAGCATCAATAAGACTTGCATAACAGTTAACTCATAAGCAATACGTTCAAAGTAAAGGCGTTGAAACAACACAAAGGAAGATATAAGTTTCAGCGGTTGCTTTCAACTTTAACATGTATATCTCATGGATAATTGTCAACACAAAGTAATATAACAAGTGCAATAGGTAAACATGTAAGAATCAATGCACACAGTTGATACAAGTGTTTGCTTCTAAGATAGAAAGAATAGGTAAACTGACTCAACAATAAAGTAAAAGATAGGCCCTTCGCGAGAGGAAGCATGGATTACTATTTTTGTGCTAGAGCTTTTCATTTTGAAAACAAGAAACAATTTTGTCAACGGTAGTAATAAAGCATATGAGTTATGTATAAGACATCTTATAAGTTGCAAGCCTCATGCATAGTATACTAATAGTGCTCGCACCTTGTCCTAATTAGCTTGGGTTAACACGGATTATCATTGCATAGCATATGTTTCAACCAAGTGTCACAAAGGGGTACCTCTATGCCGCTCTGTACAAAGGTCTAAGGAGAAAGCTCGCATTGGATTTCTCGCTTTTGATTATTCTCAACTTAGACATCCATACCGGGACAACATAGACAACAGATAATGGACTCCTATTTTAATGCTTAAGCATTTAACAACAGATAATATTCTCATAAGAGATTGAGGTTTTATGTCCAAACTGAAACTTCCACTATGAATCATGGCTTTAGTTAGCGGCCCAATGTTCTTCTCTAACAGTATGCATACTCAAACCATTTGATTGTGAAAACCGCCCTTACTTCAGATAAGACGAACATGCATAGCAACTCACATGATATTCAACAAAGGTAAAAGAGTTGATGGCGTCCCCAGAAAACATGGTTACCGCTCAACAAGCAACTTACTAAGAAATAAGACACATAAGTACATATTCTTCACCACGATAGTTTTTAAGCTATTTTGTCCCATGAGCTATGTATTGTAAAGGCAAAGAATAGAAATTTTAAAGGTAGCACTCAAGTAATGTACTTTGGAATGGCGGAGAAATACCATGTGGTAGGTAGGTATGGTGGACACAAATGGCATGGTTATTGGCTCAAGGATTTGGATGCACGAGAAGAATCCCTCTCAATACAAGGCTAGGCTAGCAAGGTTGTTTGAAGCAAACTCAAGTATGAAATGGTGCAGCAAGACTCACATATAAACATATTGTAAGCATTATAAGACTTTACATCGTCTCCTTGTTGTTCAAACACCTCAACCAGAAAATATCTAGACTTAGAGAGAACAATCATGCAAACCAAAATTTAACATGCTCTATGTAGTTATTCATTAATGGGTACAAGGTACATGATGCAAGAGCTTAAACAAGATCTATATGAGCACAACAATTGCCAAGTATCACATTATTCAAGACATTAACCCATTTACCACATGCGGCATTTTCCGTTTCCAACCATATATCAATGAACGAGGTAGTTCAACCTTCGCAATGAACATTAAAGATAAAGCTAAGAACATATGTGTTCATACGAAACAGCGGAGCATGTCTCTCTCCCAAACAAAGAATGCTAGGATCCGATTTATTCAAATAAAAACAAAAACAAACAGACGCTCCAAGCAAAGCACATAAGATGTGACGGAATAAAAATATAGTTTCACTAGAGGAACCTGATAATGTTGTCGATGAAGAAGGGGATGCCTTGGGCATCCCCAAGCTTAGACGCTTGGGTCTTCTTAAAATATGCAGGTATGAACCACGGGGGCATCCCCAAGCTTTGATTTTTCACTCTTCTTGATCATATTGTATCATCCTCCTCTCTTGACCCTTGAAAACTTCCTCCACACCAAACTCGAAAAAAACTCATTAGAGGGTCAGTGCATAATTCATATATTCAGAGGTGACATAATCATTCTTAATACTTCTGTACATTGCACAAAGCTACTGAAAGTTAATGGAACAAAGAAATCCATCAAACATAGCAAAACGAGCAATGCGAAATAAAAGGCAGAATCTGTCAAAACAGAACAGTCCGTAAAGACGAATTTTAAAGTGGCACCAGACTTGCTCAGATGAAAATGCCCAAATTGAATGAAAGTTGCGTACATATCTGAGGATCACGCACGTAAATTGGCAGATTTTTCTGAGTTACCTACAGAGAATTCTGCCCAGATTCGTGACAGCAAGAAATCTGTTCCTGCGCAGTAATCCAAATCTAGTATTGACTTTGCTATCAAAGACTTTACTTGGCAAAACAATGCAATAAAATAAAGATAAGGAGAGGTTGCTACAGTAGTAACAACTTCCAAGACTCAAATATAAAATAAAGTACTGTAGTAAAAACATGGGTTGTCTCCCATAAGCGCTTTTCTTTAACGCCTTTCAGCTAGGCGCAGAAAGTGTGAATCAAGTGTTATCAAGAGATGAAGCATCAACATCATAATTTGTTCTAATAATAGAATCATAAGGTAACTTCATTCTATTTCTAGGGAAGTGTTCCATACCTTTCTTGAGAGGAAATTGATATTTAATATTACCTTCCTTCATATCAATGGTAGCACCAACAGTTCGAAGAAAATGTCTTCCCAATATAATGGGACAAGATGCATTGCATTCAATATCCAAGACAACAAAATGAACGGGGACAAGGTTATTGTTAACCATAATACGAACACTATCAATCCTCCCCAAAGGTTTCTTTATAGCATTATCAGCAAGATTAACATCCAAATAACAATTTTTCAATGGTGGCAAGTCAAGCATATCATATATTTTCTTAGGCATAACGAAATACTTGCACCAAGATCACATAAAGCATTAAAATCAAAATCATTGACCCTCATCTTAATGATGGGCTCCCAACCATCTTCTAACTTCCTAGGAATAGAAGTTTCAAGTTTTAGTTTCTCTTCTCTAGCTTTTATGAGAGCATTTGTAATATGTTTTGTAAAAGCCAAATTTATAGCACTAGCATTGGGACTTTTAGCAAGCTTTTGTAAGAACTTTATAACTTCAGAGATGTGACAATCATCAAAGTCTAAGTCATTATGACCTACAGTAATGGAATCATTGTCTCCAACGTTTTGAAAAATTTCAGCAGTTTTATCAGTTTCAGCAGTTTTAGCAGTTTCAGGTAATTTTGCACGCTTTGCACTAGGAGTAGAAACATTGCCAACACCAATTATTTTACCATTGATAGTAGGAGGTGTAGCAACATGTGAATCATTATCATTACTAGTGGTGGTAATAGTCCAAACTTTACCTACATTATTCTATTTAGCAAGTTTTTCATTTTCTTCTCTTTCTCACCTAGCATGCAATTCAGCCATCAATCTTATATTCTCATTAATTCTAACTTGGATGGCATTTGCTGTAGTAACAATCTTATTTTCAATATCCTTATTAGGCATAACTTTCAATTTTAAAAGATCAACATCAGAGGCAAGTCTATCAACTCTAGAGGCAAGAATATCGATTTTATCAAGCTTTTCCTCAACAGATTTGTTAAAAGCAGTTTGTGTACTAATAAATTCTTTAAGCATAGCTTCAAGACCAGGGGGTACACTCCTATTATTGTTGTAAGAATTCCCATAAGAATTACCATAACTATTACCATTAACAGCAGGATATGGCCTATAGTTGTTACCAAATTATTCCTATAAGCATTGTTGTTGAAATTATTATTTTTAATGAAGTTCACATCAACATGTTCTTCTTGGGCAACCAATGAAGCTAAAGGAACATTATTAGGATCAACATTAGATCTACCATTCACACGCATAGACATAATAGCATCAATCTTATCACTCAAGGAAGAGGTTTCTTCAACAGAATTTACCTTCTTACCTTGTGGAGCCCTTTCAGTGTGCCATTCAGAGTAATTTATCATCATATTATCAAGAAGCTTTGTTGCCGCCCCCAAAGTGATGGACATAAAGGTACCTCCAGCAGCTGAATCCAATAGGTTCCGCGAAGAAAAATTCAATCCTGCATAGAAGGTTTGGATGATCATCCAAGTAGTTAGTCCATGGGTTGGGCAATTCTTTACCAAAGATTTCATTCTCTCCCATGCTTGAGCAACATGTTCATTATCCAATTGCTTAAAATTCATTATGCTACTTCTCAAAGATATAATTTTAGCGGGAGGATAATATCTACCAATAAAAGCATCTTTACATTTAGTCCAAGAATCAATACTATTCTTAGGCAAAGATAGCAACCAATCTTTAGCTCTTCCTCTTAATGAGAAAGGAAACAATTTTAATTTTATAATATCACCATCTACATCCTTATACTTTTGCATTTCACATAGTTCAACAAAATTATTAAGA
This sequence comes from Lolium rigidum, assembly GCF_022539505.1. NCBI lineage: Eukaryota > Viridiplantae > Streptophyta > Magnoliopsida > Poales > Poaceae > Lolium > Lolium rigidum. Next base: position 155,000,022 of record NC_061512.1, on the reverse strand, counting down.
TGGGCCGCAGCATCATCAGAACTAACACCAGAAAATTGCTCTCTCATAACAAAATTCAGTAAAGCAGGTTTAATTTCAAAGAATTCTACTGTAGTAGCAGGTGGAGCAATAGGTGTGCATAGGAAATCATTATTATTAGTGTTTGTGAAGTCACACAACTTAGTGTTTTCAGGAGTATTCATTTTAGCAATAGTAAATAAAACAAACTAGATAAAGTAAATGCAAGTAACTAATTTTTTTGTGTTTTTGATATAGAGAACAAGATAGTAAATAAAGTAAAGCTAGCAACTAATTTTTTTGTGTTTTGTTTAAGTGCAGCAAACAAAGTAGTAAATAAAATAAAGCAAGAAAAAAACAAAGTAAAGAGATTGGAAGTGGAGACTCCCCTTGCAGCGTGTCTTGATCTCCCCGACAACGGCGCCGAGAAATTTGCTTGATGCGTGTAGTTGACACGTCCGTTGGGAACCCCAAGAGGAAGGTGTGATGCGCACGGTAGCAAGTTTCCCTCGGTAAGAAACCAAGGTTTAATCGAACCGGTAGGAGTCAAGAAGCACGTTGAAGGTTGATGGTGGAGGAGTGTAGTGCGGCGCAACACCGGGGATTCCGGCGCCAACGTGGAACCTGCACAACACAATCACAGAACTTTGCCCCAACGTAACAGCGAGGTTGTCAATCTCACCGGCTTGCTGTAAACAAAGGATTAGATGTATAGTGTGGATGATGATTGTTTGTTTGCGAAGAACAGTAAAGAACAATTGTAGTAGATTGTATTTCAGATGTAAAGAATAGGACCGGGATCCACAGTTCACTAGTGGTGTCTCTCCCATAAGATAGCAGATGTTGGGTGAACAAATTACAGTTGGGCAATTGACAAATAAAGAAGGCATAACAATGCACATACATATATCATGATGAGTACTATGAGATTTAATCGGGGCATTACGACAAAGTACATAGACCGCCATCCGACATTCATCTATGCCTAAAAAGTCCACTTTCGAGTTATCATCCGAACCCCTTCCGGTATTAAGTTGCAAGCAACGGACAATTGCATTAAGTATGGTGCGTAATGTAATCAACACAAATATCCTTAGACAAAGCATCGATGTTTTATCCCTAGTGGCAACAGCACATCCACAACCTTAGAACTTTACATCACTTGTCCCAGATTTAATGGAGGCATGAACCCACTATCGAGCATAAATACTCCCTCTTGGAGTCACAAGTATCAACTTGGCCAGAGTCTCTACTAGCAACGGAGAGCATGCAAGAACATAAATAACATATATGATAGATTGATAATCAACTTGACATAGTATTCAATATCTATCGGATCCCAACAAACACAACATGTAGGATTACAAATAAACGATCTTGATCATGATAGGCAGCTCACAAGATCGAACATGATAGCACAATGAGGAGAAGACGACCATCTAGCTACTGCTATGGACCCATAGTCCAGGGGTGAACTACTCACACATCGATCCGGAGGCGATCATGGCGATGAAGAGACCTCCGGGAGATGATTCCCCTCTCCGGCGAGGGTGCCGGAGGCGATCTCCTCGAATCCCCGAGATGGGATTGGCGGCGGCGGCGTCTCTGGAAGGTTATCCGTATCGTGGCTCTCGGTACTGGGGGTTTCGCGACGGGGGCTTTAAGTAGGCGGAAGGGCGGAGTCGGGAGAGTCACGGGGGCCCCACACGCTAGGGCCGCGTGGGCCCCCTCTAGGCCGCGCCGCCCCGTGGCCCCACTTCGTCTCCCCTCCGGTCTTCTGGAAGCTTCGTGGAAAAATAGGCCCCTGGGCGTTGATTTCGTCCAATTCCGAGAATATTTACTTACTAGGATTTCTGAAACCAAAAACAGCAGAAAACGACAATCGGCTCTTCGGCATCTCGTCAATAGGTTAGTGCCGGAAAATGCATAATAATGACATATAATGTATATAAAACATGTGAGTATCATCATAAAAGTAGCATGGAACATAAGAAATTATAGATACGTTTGGGACGTATCAATAAGCCAGCAATCTCATTATCCCCTCCAATGATAAAGATTTCACTTTTCAGGAAATTAATCTTAAGTCCCGACATTAACTCAAAGGAGTAAAGCAACAACTTCAGGTTTATCGCTTTATCAGGATCATGCTGAATACGTAACACCGTATCATCGGCATATTGCAAAACCGCCACTCCCTTAGGAATCAAATCATCGGCTAAACCAACAAGCATATCATTCTCTTGTGCACGCAGCACCATCTTAGTTAAAGCTTCAGCAACCAGGTTAAACAGAGTTGGGGACCAAGGATCACCTTGACGCACCCCTTTAGCACTATGAAAATAAGAGCCTATTTCATTGTTTAATTTTACACTAACCGTCCCCTCAAACAAGCTTTTTTTAACCCAAGAGCACCAGATTTCATTGAACCCACGAATTCTATGACATTCCAATAAGAAATTCCAATTAACCTTGTCGTACGCTTTTTCGAAATCCAACTTTAAAACAACCCCACATTGCTTCTTGACATGAGTGTAATTAAGAATCTCATGTAAGGAAAGGACACCATCCATAATATTCCTCCCTTTAATAAAAGCGTTTTGTTGAATACTAAACAGTTTCCCGGAATAGGGTTCCAAACGTAGAGTAAGGGTTTTGGTAATCAACTTGTAAATACATCTAAGTAAACAAATAGGACGATACTGAGTTATACGATCAGCCCCCACCATTTTCGGGAGTAAGGTAATTATCCCGTAATTAAGACGTTTAACATCCAGGGTGCCGTTATGAAAACACTCAAAGAGATACATAATCTCAGGTTTCACCAAATGCCAACAATGTTGGAAGAATTCAATAGGAATATTATCAGGACCCGGTGCTTTATTAACGTCCATGGAAAAAAGGGCAGACTCAATTTTCTCTACAGTAAAGGGTCGAGTCAAATCAAGATTATCATTTTCATTAAGGTTTTCATCACTCGACCACAAGGACTCATCAAGATGTAACAAGTTACCAGTAGCCGGTCCAAACAAGGACTTATAATAGCCAGTAGCATGTTTCAAAAGATTTTTAGTCCCCTCAATATTAACATTTCCATCTTTTAAAACATGAACCATATTTTTCCTTCTCCGACCATTTGCAACTCTATGAAAATACGCGGTGTTTTGATCACCTTCAAGCAACCATCTCTCATGAGATCTTTGTAGCCAAAAAAGTTCTTCATCTGCATAAATCTTTTGCAACTCGATAAGCACCTCCGTTTTCCTAATAAAATCCTCAGAGGAGAGCGCATCATATTCTTCTTTACTTTCTAAAAAGGCCAGCTCTTCCTTAAGTTCTTTCTTCCTTTTTCTTATATGACCAAAAAGATTCGAGCCCCACCCTTTAAAATGCTTTTTAAACCTTTTCAACTTAATATTCATGATATCAATAGGATCCATAGAATTAACCGGCATCTTCCATATTTTCTCAACCTGAGGAAGAAAATCCTTATTTTTAAGCCAGGATATATCAAAACGAAATTCCCGATTTTTTTTAATGAGCCATCAATTTCCCCAGACATTAGCAAAAGAGGACAGTGGTCTGAAAGATCCGACACCAATTTCCTCACTTGTACTAAAGGAAAAATGTCCTCCCAATCAGAAGACATCAGGACATGATCAAGTTTTTCTAAAGTAGGCTCCCTCTGTTTATTAGAGCAAGTATATGCGCCTCCAGACATATGTATCTCCCTTAGTCCAAGAGTATGGATAATCGAATTAAAGATATCAGAAAAATGAGGCAGGGTATTCTTTTTATTCTTCTCCCCCGAATGTCGCAAAATATTAAAGTCTCCTCCCATGATAAACGGACAATCAACATCATGTCCAAAGGATGCAAGCTCTGCTAAGAACTCAGTCTTCCTATCCCATTTGCATTTTTTCATATTATCCCATAAATCCATTCTCAAAGTAAACTGTCCAAGCTTGTAACCCAACACACCAAACGAGTCTTGTTTCGCCCCACATAGGATACCCCCAGATTTCCCTATAGAGGGAATCCATTTCCAGAAAAACTCCCTCCAGGATCAATTTTCCTAAAGAAATTGGCAATGTATTGTTTCTTCATAGTCTCTTGCAAGCAAACAAAATCTAGTCCATGGTCTCTAATTAATCAAATCAATGATGCAAGCTGACATACCCTTTTTCCCCACACTTCTACAATTCCAAATGACACCTTTCATTTAAATTTACTAGGAATTGTTTTTGTCCTGACCACTCTGCCAAGAATATGGGCAGAGGTGTCATTATTTTTCTTTTGACTTCTAGTGACCGGCCTATTAGCCACCACATTTTTCTTATGAGAACTCCTTTTACTTTTCCTCGATTCAACCAGGGTAAAATCATTCTCAAATTCATCATCAGATGCCCACTCCATAGATAAAGGGACCTATTACCACCAATCACATTTTCAATCAGCAAGGGGTTAACATTTTTATTATTCTTATCAACCATGTTATTCCTAGCTTTTTCCATCTCTCTAAGCAAGTTAACAGAGACAAAATCATCAATAGAAACACTAACTCCCATCCTAGCAGTTCTAGAGATAATCTCATTATCAGATAAGACAGAAAAGGAATTATGACACTTAATATTGGAGGGATCACCTGATAGGTTCCTTTTCTTGCAGATATTTGCTGCCCGATCTGCCACTTTCATATTCACCTTGTCCAGATTTCTCTTACTGAATCTCTCTGTAACCTCCTCCATGCTAGGATGCTCCACCCTTTGATCACACTCAGTGCCCACCATAAGCGAAGTCTCCAATTTACCAGAAGATGAATCATCCGGGGATTGAACAAAATAAGCCGCTTCATCACCAGCAGGAGACCCAGAATTGTCCTCCATTTCCACCACACAGGGGAGACTTGGCCAGATTTTGTAACTCAGGGATTGATCAACGAAGTTATCAGGTGAAGCCTGCTCTTTAATCAGCAAAGGAGTACCAGGCGCGACCACAGAGGCATAGGTTCCAGCAATTTTTGTTCCCGCGTGGACCACCATAGCCTGATTCAACTGACACTGGCTAGAAACCTTGCCCAAGGTAGGAGTAGTAGTCACATTCTCAACCATAGGATGATCAACTGTAAATTTCTCCTTTTCTATAACAGAGAGTCCAACAACTATACCACCATTTACTGATTTGACAGGGGAACAAGGAGGACTTCTATGAATAGCATTTGATCCAACCCCCCAGGATTCTCACCAACCAAGTTATCAATGAGTTCAGATTCGCCCAATTCTGCCATGTCGCTCTTTCCACCAGACTTACCCTCCCCTTCATTTTTGTCTCTAATTATCTTGTCAATTAGTAACTCGTTATCCTCTTCATTGTAATCCTCCTACTCATTCATATATTGCTGACCACACACCTGTGTAGATCCATTTTTACCTTTTATCTTCTCGCCCGATTTGCTTTGCTTCTGTGGTTGATGACCTAACGGACTAACGGTTTCCTACAGGTTGATGAATGCTGAAGAACTGAGTAGAGGTTTCCACAACATTCCTTGGGGAGTTGAAGATGATGGAATTTGGTAGATGCCACACCTGGCACGCTCGGTGCATGAAATTTACCATCTCGTGTTATTTGCTTCGGTCGAGAAGTCATATGAACAAATCTTTTCCATATTGGTTAACATCTTGTTACTAGAACATTCCTAATGCCTCCTATTCCTAGACACTCATACTTCTCCAGTACTTACGTTGGTTCCATTTTTATCCGCTATATTCTTTGACCCTAAGCAACATATGTTTGAGAACACGAGTTACACGGGAAAGTCAATATAGACTACATGAGGAAGAGTGGTGAAAAGAAGAGATCACAAGAGGTAGACATATGTGTAGATAAAAATGACAGGTGAGGTGAGGCCATATTTATCGACTTACAACAGTGGTTGATTCCAGCCTCCCGGAGACATTCCAGCACGTGAGTTGATCCATTCCTTTCAATGAAGTTAGGTGATCTATTCAATAGTAATTTTTAAGATGACCACCCACCATACACTGTACATCAACTCATTGACTTGAACAACACTACCTCCTTAAAATAGAATGCATGGATGTGTTTGGTTTGGTTCCCAAGTAGCCACGCTAAAAAATTGGCTGCTCATCAAGTATTGCTCATTGTTTGGTTTGTAGCCAATATTTTGGCTGCTTATGGATGTCTAGCCCTTGCACTCACAGATTCTTGCCAAATAATTGGCCAAACGTGGGTCAAGGATTTCTTGACCAAAATATTGACAGCCAACTCTTTCCAAATATTTGGTAGGGCTAGTGTGGGCACCAACCAAACACACCCCATATCTCCACATCTTGGGAGAACATCAATCTGTCCCTGATGTTTTCCGAGGCTGAGCTAGATCACATCTTGGGGGAGATGAAATCAGATACGGCTCCTGGCCGTGATGGCTTCCTGGTTCAGTTCTTCAAGCGTCTTTGGCCCAAGGTTAAACACGGCATTCTCCACATTTTTAACGACTTTGTGATGGGGAGAATAGACATCTCCAGACTCAAATTTGGGATTCTTGCCCTTATCCCTAAGGTTTCGGGGGCGGATCTGATCTCGCAATTCAGACCTATCGCTCTTATCAACGTGGCGTTCAAGATCGTGTCCAAGGCTTTCGGTTCTAGCCTGGATCCGGTGGCTCACTAGATTATCAGCCTTAACCAAACAACTTTTATTAAAGGGTGAAATATTCTAGACGAACCTATGGCCTTAATCGAAATTGTTCACGAGCTTCACTCTAAAATGTTAGGTGGGATCTTGCTTAAACTTGACTTCAAAAAAGCATACGACCGGGTAAACTGGGATTTTCGTCAGATTTCCTGTCGGAAGTGTTATGTTGTATGGGTTTCAATGCCGAATACATTCGCCGCATTATGCAGCTGGTCTCGAGGGGCCAAACTACGATTTCTGTTAACTAGGTGGTAGGACAACAACCTTTTGACATATGAAACCACCGTCGTTTGAAACCATACAAACATTAACCCCACCTACAAATAGTATGGTTTCCATATCAAAATGTTTCTTGCAAAAAGGAGGAAAACAACGCTCCACTAAAACCTCTCCTTGCTGCGGGGTTAGTTGTTTAACTAGTATTGGATTAGTCTTTGTTCAAAAAGAAAGTATTGGATTCGGCTTGTCTATAATAATCCCAACACACTAAGAAATGTAAATACGTGTCTATTGGTATGTGTCACTTGTACTGGACGGTGGGCTCGGGCGCTAGGTAAAGATTTGGCCCGTTTTGCCATTGACCTAAAGAATACACGTGCCACATATGTACCATCAGAAAAACAAGATCTACTGTGATCTAAAAAGATGCATGGCCACCCTGACACTCCTACTCCCTTCGTCCTAAGGCAGCTCGCAGCTCAGTGGCATAGAGAAATCCACGAGAAATTCGTTTTGAAGCATATATTTGAAAATGTCTAAAAATTCTGGAAAACAAATCGGGGTGTACTTCCGGACATTGTCTGCACACGAAGTGTCTACAAAAATGTTGTTTTTTTGCGGCCTGTGCAAATAAGAAAATTTCTGGTGCATCGAAATATTTTTCGCGGGACATTTATTTGTTTTTTTACATAGGCCACATAAAATATTTTTTCTTGCAAAACTTTTTTGAGCTAACATAGGCTGCCCGTACGCACATTGAGAAATTTGTCTCGATTTTTTTAGCATTTTTAAATAGATTTAAAATATATTAATAAGTGTATCTACACCTTTTTTTAGAAACTAAGTGTATCTACACCTATGAGACAAAACTCTGTATTTAAAGGGCGTGACTAATTCTCAGTCGGCTAAAAAAAACTTAGTTCTCAGTCAGATGACGTTATCGTATCTTAGTTGCAACCCGAATCACGGAGCAAATCTAACATTTAGAGGCAATTTTCTCATTGCAACCTCACTTTAATTGAAAAAGTTTCATTGCAACCCAACTTACAATTAAAAAATCTTAGTTGCAACCCAACTTGCAACTCCAATGCATGAATAACGGTGCAAATGCATGAATAACGGTGCAACCCATTTGCACCAATGTTTAATGGATTCATTAATGAGTCGAGGCCTATTTTATGCATTTTGAAGCACACCACATTTCTTTCTATGAAACTGCATATATTTCGGAAAACTTCAAACGGAGGCCGAGTTACCGTAGCCTTTTATTTTCAAATACTCAGAATTCGTAATTCAAAATTTTGAAAAATCTGAATCAAAATTCTAGAGGTAGCCAATGATGTATACTACAATGATGTAAAATCTAAATTCAAACTACTTTATATTCTAGGCTACACACAAATACAAATTCTGACAAATTTTATAGTGAATAGAACACATTTCAAGACTACTAATTTTGTCGGATTTTGTCAATTTCATGTAGCCTATAATACAAATCAATTTGCATTGAGATTTTACACCATTTGTAACATACATCATTGGCTATCTCTAGGATTTTGTTTCAGATTTTTTGAAACTTTAAAATACGAGTTTTGAGTCTTTGAAAATAAAGAGCTACGTGTAGCTCGGCTTCCAAAACGCCACACTTTATATATTTCCTTTTTTATGTAATTTACATTGGGAGTTCGAACATGCCTGCCTGTTTTCTGTTTCGAGTCACCATTCCATTAAGACCGTATTTTCTGAATTCTGAGAAATATGCGATTTATCATTTTCTGAGAGGTTCTTTCGTGGTGCCTATAAAACATGATCTGTGAGAAGTAACACAAGAGAATATGAATCTTTGCATGTGGTTTAAGTGTTTTGGACAGCAAAAGTGAGGAGATTCAGTCATTTGAGTAGCTTGTATTTTTCTAATCCTGCTATGTCCGTATCTTCTGTAATTCTTTGAGTGCAAGCATGATGCAGAACTTAAGCAGTTCTAAATTACGATTCATTCTAAATAACCATCCTGCTCTGCAATCATCTTATCTCTCAGCACTCAGATGATCTGTTGCACGGCGTTTTTGCTACTCGTAGCTGCCGCCACATGATAGGGAGGAGACCACCGGTGGAAATATTGGATCAAGTATCATAATGTCCCGATCATGTCATCTTGACGAAAAACATCATCAAACAATAATTATTAGCATATTCTTGATGCCTCCTTTTCTCAAACACCCACATTTCTGTGGAAGTTGGGGATTTCAATTTTGACCTTTGTAATTCGTGGACTCCAAGCAAACGTACGTCTCTAGTTACATAGGAAGCTCGATCAGTATAGACTACAAGATGGAGTGAGAAGAGTGAAAAGGAGAACATGAAAAGGTATACATATATCCGTGGATAAGAAAACAAAAAGTGAGCGCTTGCATAATGAGTTACAATAGAGGTTGGTGCGAGTATATTTAACGCGACTAAAGTAGTTTTGTTGGTGTAACGAACCTGCAACAATATGCACATGTTTGTACTTCATATAGTATTTGTTTTCTTGTTTATGCTAAAAGTACTAAAACCCGATTTTTTTTTTCTAAAACAGTAGTGATGATACCGTACAACTTATGTATTAGGGGGGTCACTGTAAAACAACAACAACCGAGTTGAATATTACCAAGGAAGCACAACGTCTCCTTTAGAATAACCAACGACCCAGAACCAGATCAAACAATGGCATTCTTAACCTTTTTTTTTGCACTATAAGCATGCTTTGTTCTCTTTTGTTTTCAAACAAGAAGCTGCATGATAGTCCGGGATAGACCTCAACAGTGTAAATATATTTAAATTGAAATGATGAAGGATAATGCATTAATATCAAGTACACCTAGCCTCAGCAATAACTCAATATCAAGACAAAAGATGAGACATACTTCTATGACGGGAGGCATATATGGAAAGATTGTACTACATAAAGTTTAGATATAAAACTATGGTCATTTCAAACCATACAAACATGAACCGCACATACAAATACTAAAAACCGAATTTATGTTTTCTTGTTTATGCTAAAAGTACTAAACACCGAATTTCTTTTTTCTAAAATAGTAGTGATGATACCGTACAACTTCTATATTAGGGGGGTCACTGTAAAACAACAACAACCGAGTTGAATATTACCAAGGAAGCACAACGTCTCCTTTAGAATAACCAACGACCCAGAACCAGATCAAACAATGGCATTCTTAACCATTTTTTTTTGCACTATAAGCATGCTTTGTTCTCTTTTGTTTTCAAACAAGAAGTTGCATGATAGTCCGGGATAGACCTCAACAGTGTAAATATATTTAAATTGAAATGATGAAGGATAATGCATTAATATCAAGTACACCCAGCCTCAGCAATAACTCAATATCAAGACAAAAGATGAGACATACTTCTATGACATGACGAATATATGGAAAGATTGTACTACATAAAGTTTAGATATGAAACCACGGTCATTTCAAACCATACAAACATGAACCGCACATACAAATAGTATGGTGGTCATGTAAGGTTTCGGAAACTGTTTCTTGCAAAAAGAAGGAAAAGAACGCTCCATTAAAACTCTCCGTAATTTGGGGTTGCGTTTTTCTGTAAAAAGGACCGTCAATATATTAATCATCATCAACAACAGTATAAAGAACACCAAAGGTAATAAAAATTACCTTTAGATTTTTGGATCACCTAGTGAAAACCACGAGCACTTGAGCGAGCCGAAGACGTGCCACAGTCCTCACCCCTCCATCACCGAAGCCGGACAAAACTAATCGAAGTAGAACTTGTTGTAGTAGACGGACGGAATAACGTCGTGCTACGACCCTAAAGAACCAACGCAGCAGAGCAGCAACCATCTCCAACGATGAGAGCCGTAGACGACATTGGAGTAGTCTATGTTCAAAAGAAGCGTTGGATTAGTCTTGTCTATAATAATTCCAACACGCAAAATAAACTCAAAATGAAACAGCAAAGTGAAATTCCCACTTACATCTCTATCCGTATTGATCAGGCCGATTCTTCCGTATTGACTGCTTATCGGGCCCGAGTGATTTGTAAATTGAGAAGCAATGAGACAATCGCCCATAATTGCTTGGCTAATTTGTTTTGAATTTGTTCGTTATCGCCGCCGTGCTGCCTGCTCGGGTAGACCCCTCGCCTGGCTTAATATAAGCCGTCGCTTTGCGACCATCGCGGTCATCCACCTTCTTCTCCTACCTTGCCAAGTTGAGCTCCCCTGTGCTCTCTCTTCCCCCAAAAAAATAGCTTCTCCCCAACACATGGCTGAAGAACTCCGGCGAGCTCTTGGCAGTGGCACACGGCGGCGTGCCCGTGACCGTGAGGGAGCCTAAGGCACAGACACCTGCATGCGCCCCTGCTTCTGTATTATGAACGGGGAAGGTCTGTTCTCCGCGAGTTCGCGGAGGAGATTGCCTACCATGGTGTTTTGCCAAAGGTATGATGCTTTCCTCAGACCTTGTGAACTGAATTTGAGTTTTGGGTTTGAATCCACATCTTACACAATTCGAGTTTGGTTTCTTTAGATCTGAGTTTTCTCAGTACTTCCTTAGCCTTGTGAGCTTGGTAGTTGGCCATGCCGGCAGGATGAGCCGAGGCTTACTGGCTCACATTTTGCGTCATTTCTCCGCGACCAAGTATCGTCAGTTTTCTCAAGGTTTCCTGCTCCAGATCTGACGCCGAGTTCCATTCCGAATATGCAACTGTCGATCTGGTTTTGGTTTCAGATTCTGCCGTGTTCGCCATCGATTTCAAGTCTTCAGATGCCAAAACTCCATTTCGCGTCTCTCTTAGCCGAAGACGAACGCGCCTCCATTGCAACGAGGGCGCCTCCATTGCAACGAACGCGGCTTGATTACTCAGACCCCATTTACCGTGTTCCTTCGGGGTAAACGAATTCAGCTAACGAGGGCGCCTCCCTCAGGCGGAGAGTGAGGACCAAGCCCCCGCCACGCCGGCTAGGGTTCCCATTCCCCTATAAAAATCTCACCCCGCTTCCGCCGCCGCGCTCGCTCTTCAGCTTCTTCGGCATCGCAACCACTCACTCTCTTCAACCACCGCGAGCTCAGCATCATCCATCCGCGGGAAGGTGAACCTGCATTCCCCCATCCCCCTCTCTCATCAAAGATCTTGTTAGTTGGGTACATGCTGGCTACTACATGGATACAAACTGGTTTGATCTATCAGAACATTTGGTTGAACCGCGCGTGTTGGGTCTGGCCACAAACGCGAATCCTAGTTTAGGACACAAGCGCGAGTTGGGGGGCGGCCAGCGAGTCGTAGAATCTCAGTGCGTTATGGTCGAAAGTTAGCATGGTGAAGTTGATTGGACGACCAGATTCGACCACAACTAGGACGGGGTGTGGTCGTTGGCGTCGTGTAGCCAGATTTTGGAGGTTGCTGCTGCCTAGGATATTGGGTGATTTGGGGCCCTGAGAGGGAGATCTATACTGGCGTCAGATTTATTGCCCTTTTTGGATTATTACAAGTTGGTCTAAAAATAAAACACAAAGATTGCTTTGCTTATGAAATGCTATATTGCTGCATTGTTTTATCTGAAATTCCACTTGAAATGCTATATTGCTGCATTGCTTTATCTGAAATTCCAGTTGAAATGCTATATTGCTGCATTGCTTATGAAATGCTATATTATATAGCTTTTCTGAAATTCCGCCTGATGATAAGTTTGCCCTTGTGACCATGTGCAGTGATGTCTGGGTGCCTACTGAATTGCATCTTAGTTTGTTCTTGGACGACTTCAATGCACTGAATACTTCAAGCTGTTTTCTAAACATGCTGCATGTTTTTTTATGATTTGAGTCATTCCCCTGTGTTAGTAATGGTATGCCGTGGATTGGAACTCAGGAAGGTGAATTAGTTAGCTCTGTTTGTACCTTCTTTCGTAACCTAAACCGTCAAATTATTTAGCCTACCTTACTAATTTCTTTCATGAACTATGCATCTAATGTGGAAAGGAAACTGATTTTTAATCTGAATTCTGACTATTGCATCCTGCTCCTGCATATCTCCATCCATACTCTCTTTTGTATTGCACTGTATTGTTTCCTGAAACGGTCGATCTACACAAGCTTCCTTTTTCACTCCTTTGCTAATGAGCTCTAACTAACTGAATAATAGCTGGTTATGCCAGTTTGTGGATTTGCTATGTACTTCTGTGAACCTGTTTCATTTGCATATTGTAATGCTAAATTTGAAGAAGACATCTTGGAAGGCATTTAATGATAGAAATTACTGTCTTGACAGGTCATGACGATCCTCTCTCACCTCACTGCGTACAGCTCCCAGGCCGAACGTGAGTTCAGGAGGCAGCAAACCCAGCTGCAGCAGCAGCAGCAGCAGATGCGACGCGATCAGGACAATCTGCGACGGTCCCAGAACCAGCTTCGCAGGGATCAGGAGGCTCTCCAGGCTGGTCGCGAGCGGCTGCGCCAGGATCGTGAGCAGCTACGCAAAGATCGTGAGCAGTTGCGAAAGGATCGCGAGCAGCTGCAGCAGGACCTCCTTCGGAGGGAGAGTCAAGCCTTGGCGGAAGACTTCGCCGATGACGTTCCCATCGGCGGTCTTTCTTGCCAGAAGTGAACTGCAGTCGGAATGGGGAACCATGGTGTTTGGGTCAGCTCACCAGAAGTTAATAGGAGTGAGGCTGCCACGCCATGGTAGATGTCTGTGATATAAGAGTTTTATGGTTTTAGCACCTCGTACCTATCGCAACTAAGTATTTGTAGTTACACCTCTCCTGAAGTGAGATCTGGGCTTTCATATATCGGATCTGTAGTACTATCTACGTCTACTGTTGTTAAACTGTGGTAACTTTGTTCTACTTGTTAGAAAGTTTTGAGCACTGTTACTTATTTGTCGCTGTAATGCGATTCTGTACCAGCCTTGAGTTTTTTGTTGTAATGTGATTCCTAGCTGGCCTTAAAGGGTGTCATCTTGGTGTCTATTATTTGGTGACCATCCTTTGTTTTTATGTTCAAATGGATTATGTGGCTCCTGGGAGTGTTCCTATTGGCTATCTATCACTTTGATTTTTCTCTGTGGCGTGTCTAAAGAAGACTAGCAGAGATCTGCTGAGCCCCCTGAGAACTCTTGCTGTACTCTTGTGATCGTAACGTTGAAAAAACTAAGGCCGCTGGAAAGGGTAGCTGATCTGCTGAAACTGAGTTCATATCTTGAAGGTGATTCTGCATGGAACCTTTCAAGCGCAATGTTGTTTTCAGTTGGACGGCAGAAATGCAGAATATTCATGCAATAGTGAGCAGTAAGAATGCATTGTTTCACATCTACTTCTTTCTCGGTCAATTTGATATCTGCTTATGCAGTTCTAGGTCAATAAAATGAAGTATAGTTTTGAGCACATGCATTATAAGTGATACTTAGATATCACCCAACATGAAATAGAACAGAATAAATAAACACATGTAAAAGCTAGTGCTAGGAAAGGAAGACAGTGGTGCATTATCCAGTGAATTTGAGCACCGCATGGAAGCTTATTTCAAATTTCTTGGTTGCCCGTGTGAAATACCAGTGTTAGACTATCTCCGAACATGAGCACAATATTGGGATGAGCAATGGAGCGCAAATTGAACACATACAGGATAAGCGTATTAGTGATCCTTAATGTTCAACATGTAAATGAAACCTGAAAAGAAGGTATCATATTGATGTAGCATACATGACTAATGAGAGTTTCGGAAAAAAAAAAAACTAATGAGAGATTTATGAAAGAGCGAACTTTGCAGATATGTAACAATGTTTTTCCTTTTCAGATCTTTTGAACTCAGAGGCAAAGCCACCCTCCAAAGATATATGCAGGCCTGCCTTGATCGAAGTATGATGGGAACTTTTCAAATTGAAGGTTGGAGATCCCTATAAGCAGCTCGCCTGCCAAAAAATGGTTTGAGTTCAACTATCCTGATTACAATGGAGCCGGCTTCAGAATGACACATCGTCACAAACTCCTCATGCTGGAAATGGTATTTTGACTCATCCAGAAATTAATTAGGTCAATGGAGTACTTGAATCCTTCCCAACCCATGAGTGGATGTGGTATAGATATGCACCATCCTAACCACATGATGTCTATAAATTATAATGAAATGACTTCGTAACCTGCCTGTCACAAAAATAGAAAGATCAGTGATGCACCAAAGAAATACGGGGAGATCAATCACCTGCAAACTACTTCTGATTTCCACAATACAATTTACCATAACCTGATTTGACGCGGATAGTTTAGTTTGCCTGCCACACACAGAAAAACTAAGAACCTAGTATATTTCAACGAGAGAAAAGAGATACATTAAACTTCTCAGGAGCAAATTTGCAAGCTTTTCAACTTAAGCATATTTTCAATGCCAACTAAGTACTTGTCATTATTTATCTAGTTCAGGCTGACAATTAGACCAGCTGAAACCAGTGCAGATTACCAAGTGGATAGCCCTCGAAACAAAGCCTCCCTAAATATTTCTTAAAAGGTTATGATAACACACCTTTACATCGCAGCTACATTGTCACAATCCTGAATCTTCATCTCTGTCGTACCCTTATGGCATATAGATATAGAACTGATGGAAGAAAAGCTACCTATAACCTAAACACCTCATTGGGCTAACTCCAGGTCGTTCACCGATCAAGCCAGACACTAACATGGAGTTCCTTAGCTAAAACATTATGCCACCTTCCTTTATTTTCCATAAGCAGTAGATGATGTAAAATAAAGAAGTGGCTATGAGTATGTATCTGGAAGTAAACTGAATGGCCAGTAAGCAGGGAATGTTGTAAGGCACAAGGGATGAACCAAATAAATCCATCTAAACATTCATATGAAGTACTGAAGACCAGAGTTACATGTAATTGTGACAAGGAATGGACCTCACACTAAGAAACAAATTTTGCTACGTACTTATCTATTTTTTTAACACGGCAATTCCAAACAACCAATTAATCAAGCAGCAGGGCATGAATATCAATATGAATCAAACAAAATTAGCATTGTTTGTATCACTCAGGAGTCAGCATGCATATACCTTAGCCAAGCATGCCTAAAGGATGGAAAAAACTAACTTACTGGATGTTAGGCAGGGTAGTCAAATACATGGATCTCACAGCCACCCACTACCCTGCTGATACCATAAATCTGTACTAAATCAAGTCTTAACGTTGCCTCTACCATCAATTTGTACCAACTAAGTCTTCACCTACCCAGATATAGATTGAAAAAAGAGACATGTCTAAATACAACGATCCTTCATGTGCATTCCAGCGAACACATGGCACACGTGCACGATGGGCGATACTATATCATACAATACCCTGAAAGAATAAAAGCCTAAGAAGGGCAATCAACACAATGAATGGGGAAGAGCTCACGTAGGCAAATTCTGGAGGTCGCCACCCGCAAAAAAAATGCAGCAGACATGCAATTCCAGATCACAATGATTCTTCACAACTGTCAGCTGTCAATTTGCAAAGAGTCAGCTTAAACCTCTGAAGTGCCATACAATCTGCTGAACATATCCAAGGATTGCTTGCATATTGAGATGATCAAGAAGATCAAACTACAGAGCGAAGTTCAAATTTGAGCATCCTGTGCAATCCGATGTACGGAGTATATGAACTTGTTTGAGCACTCAAAATACTTGCATGAACTCCAAAGTGAAATAATCAAATGATAATTAAAAATAGTCATCAATCGTGTGCCCGCACAGGAAGGCCATTTTAAAAATGTCATTGTTAATAATATTCTTATAACATAAAAACTAGAGTATGCATCCACAGTCTTCAAAGGATGTTGGCCCTATTAGTTTGAAAATGCACATCTCAAACCCAATTGTGAAAAAGTGGTTTACCGCAGATCCTACCTAGGTTTGACCTCCCGTATGGCACGTTGATGCCACATAGCAATATTTAAGTCCCAGGAAATTTCTTTCTCCCTCCGAAAATAGCATTGCCCACCACTAGTTCTCCTGAACCCTGCTTGGGAAAAAGGCTTTGATGATATAATGATGATGAGAATAACCAGAGATCATAAGAATAAATCTTTTATTTACTCTATGTATTGTTGATTGCACACTCAAAAATCTATTGAGAAAAGGAGGCAATAGGGCATCACATTCGGGGTTCAGGCAAGCAAATAGTGGTTATCTGGGTAGCAGCTTGGAGCAATACCATGAAGGCACTGGGCACAACAACCACCTCAGACAACATAGGAACCATGTAAATGAAAACCCATACAACTCAAGTACTCCCCGCAGCTCGTTTTTAAAAATCTGAACACCAGATATACATAAAAAAGATATAGTACCCTCTATTAGACATGATTTTGAGAAATTTGGGAAGCTGACGTAAATTAAAATCAAATGTACAGGGATATAATCAAGTTCAGCAATACTAAAGTGCAGAATGATTAGACACATGATCAGATATTTAGTAAGAGTAACATCCAAAATCATTTACATACGAAGATAACATATGGCAGATATGATACAGGACATGGGCTAGAGTTGGTAGGTTCCCCTCTTCACCAAAATCGGGATTTCTGGTGCTTGGAATATCTGGAAGCTAAGAAGATCTTCGAAAAGTTATCCTTATAAATTGCTCAAGTTCATACATTACAGCCAACGTAACCAAGTGGCCCATGCAGGTAATAAATCATTTCAGTTAATATAGCCCAAGCAGAAAACAGAAGTGCTTTCGGCTGTTTTACAACTTGTAAAAGGTGCCATAGATCAATATCTCCGAAACCATGTTACCCTAAGGGGGAAGAATATCATAATATTCGAAAATTTTACTAACAACTACTTTCTCCCCAAGGCATCATCAGTACAAGCTTCAATTGAAGGATTAAGAAGAGTACAAATGCAGTCATTACTGATTATGGAGAACAGAAACAGCTTCAAACTAGGATAAATAAGAGTACAAATACATGTTTGATTTACACGAGACTCCAGATCATAGTGATGCCATGCATCTTATTCTTCCATTACTAAGACCTGAAGTGAATCACAGCAGGTGAAGAAATCCGCAACTCCTTAGTAATCTTCTCCCTCAACATATCCTTCTCCTCACTGGTCTGCGGATATCTAGAAGGACAAACCTGGATACTGGGTTCCAAGTCCCCGCAGTGCTCGCACACCTCCCTGTCGTGCAGAGATATCTCCTCCATGTTCACCGCAACTTCCATGACATGTCTAACGTACCGCACAAAATTTTCATCGGGTTGGAAACCGTAGATGGTGAGCTTAACCAGATTCTTGTGCTTGAAATCAGCAGCAGATGGTTTCCACTCCACGTTTGCTTTCTCACAGTAACCATTTTTCATCCGAAGGTCCTTGTTAGTTACCATTTTGCATAAATGATCCCACACCGTGATGTGTAGCTCCTTTAGGGAGGGTGCAGCTTCAAGAATGAACATGGTCCAGGCAATATCACATCCTTCAGGAAGATTATCCAGATTTACAATCTGTAGCTCTCCAAGGAGAGGCGCAAGCAGTTTGGGGCATTCTGGTAGAACCCAAATCTGGCACAGAAGAAGCAAGTTAATAATTGTGTGCAAAACTGCAAATAAATTACACCCTCAAGAGCTAGAAAGACTCAACTAAGTTAGTATTTTACAAGCATCACAGGGTAGGAATGAGACAGATGGTTAGAGTGATTACCTTTTCACTTTTAAAATCCAGATGCAGGTCTTTTATCCAGGGTACTTTAGCAAGGAGTTCACTTAACTGGAGATTCTTAGTCGAAGTAATACCAATGTTTACAAGGCTTAGCTTTGAAAGCTGTGGGACAGAACCAAAAGTGAGGGGATCTTGATAAGACCAACAAGTATAGTTCAAGCGTTGGAGGTTTGGTAGACAGTTGAGATGAACGGTCCCAAATTTTCCAAGGTCAATGTGGAGCTCAACAAGTTGAGCATGTTCTAATTGCAGCATGGAACAGACCCCTGCGTCACAGTAGGAGAGACGCAAAGATTCCAACCGCTTGCAGGTGCTAAGGATGTTGGGGATGTCCAGTTCAGCAAACCTCATATTGCGCAGCCACAGGCGCGTGAGCCCAGCAAACACAATTGGCCAATCGTGAAACCAACTATTGAACTTCTTGGCATGACAGAGGAGATCGGCATGAGTGCAGCTTAAACAACCCGTCTCTGTGAGAAGCACAAACTCAGCATCGTCCACCTTCTGGGTTGCCATTGCGCAGGCAACAGCTTTGCCGATGGAAAAACAATCATCATGCCTCAAATAGAATTTCACCCGCAGCTTGCGGATGGGGATCTCCACATTCCTCGCACTCAGGATCTTCTCTGTGACAGCAGCCACAACATTGTTGAACCGAGCAAGACAAGGAATGGTGCCGATTTGGGCCTTGTGGTGATGGCAAAGGGAACCCATATTTATGTCAAACCGCGAGAGCATGGTGCAGAGCTGCAGCATTCGCTTAGAGAGGATGCAGGTTCTTAATGCTTCTAGCGTGTCGACCCTCTCCAGGATGTTGAGTAGAATGTCATCGGGCAGCTTGCTAAGCCTATCTCTTCCGGCTTCGCCAGAAGCTGCTTCACCTTCACGGCAAGCAGTGGCTTTCTGCATCACATTTATAAATTACAGAAGAAAAAAAAAAGACGACTCTCATACAACGCACATGACAACATGAACAAAAGAGGAAGCAGGAAACACGCTTACATTGCGGCTGTCGCTAGTTCCCTTCTTGTTCTCCATCTCCAAGTCTCCAATTAATCAGAAACCACCTTATTGGATAGATTGATGAACTCAAATTCTCCTCCTAGTGCTACTCCACTACATGTTTGGAGACCGGCGCAATAGGACTCAAATCCTGATTATACTACTTCTCCAAATACGAACTTTCCTAACAAAAACAGCACCTTTCTCTTTCAATTGCACAAGGTGTTTGTCGCCGGCCACAAATCAAAGAACTAGAGACGACCCTATTAAGCCGGATCTCCACCGCGCAGCCTTTATTTATAGAGGAGTCCTGATTACAGCGTCTAGGGCATGGACTGAATAAATAGAGATGGCTTTCGAGTCCGCTTGTGGGATCTGAAACAAAACCGAAGTCGATCTCCTTCTAGCACGATTACACAAGGAAATCGATTGCTCCCATGAGCTTACTCTGCCCAAAACACAAAAAGACATACCCCTCGCCGGCCACAAGGGCGCGAGGGAGAGTGGTTGTCGCCGGCGGCGTGGGTGGCGCCTGCCGCGGCGGCGGGGAGGGGGTGGTTGTCAGGATCCAGCGCTCCAAAGATCACAGTAACCGTCTGATGCTCGATCTACGTCTCGCATTAGTATTACCTTAATTACTGTTTAGTTCAATTAATTAAGTACTTAAGTGCTGTAAGGACTTTTTTTTTTTTTGACAATCAATACCACATATATTCATAATAATAAATAGTACATGGTAGAGATACACGAGCTGTTTCCAGCGATTACAATATAAAGTCTAAAAGATACTAGCAAATCTTCGAGATCTTCAAACTCTTTCTTCTTCCAAGCCATAATCTTGTACTTTTCTGGAGTCAGCCAAAGATAGATAACAAACCATAGACCTGTAAATACCAACGAAGGTTCTCCCATAATTTTAATTTGAGCCGCAATGCCAAGGCTGCGTGCACGCGCGCAACCATTAAAGTAGTCAATCAACATCGGCAAGAGTACCAACACCAGTATGTCAGGGAATAAAAACCGATATGCCTTGTCGATGTTGATGGAGAGCCGAGAGTACGAATCATCATCGTTGAGGACGTAGCAACCGGGACAAAAACTGCGAGGATAATCCTCCTCGCGGCAACCATGAGAAAAGATCCAAGATCGATCCGCGAAGCAAGATCCGAACATCCATACCTAGATAATTGTAATCTTTCAACACCACCATTGACGTCGGGAAGGAGATCTCGTCGTCGAACGAAAGGCCGAAGATCACTTATTGCAGACGATGCCATCTCCATTGCGGGGAAACCAACAAGAAAACGGCGACCAAAATCCTAACATAGACTACTGAAAAGACTACTTTTATTGAAAACTCCACGCATAGATCGGGTTCCCCACACCTCCCGACGCCGGCGAAGCCGGCCGGAGGAGGGGGAACCGATCTATGGAGGAGGCTGAAGTGGAGACGGCTAGGGCTTTTTGGCGGCAGCCGTAGGAACTTACGTCTGTGGATTATAACTTCTTAAGTGCTGTAAGGACTTTGCTTGGGCCTGTCTCGCGGCTATAAGAGACAGGAGGGGTGGTGGGGAGGTTCCCAAGCTGAAGAAATACAATTTATTTTACCCTGTTGTCTATTTTCGTAAAGCCCACGGCGATGTCTGAGCCTCGCTAGCTCGTCTTCCTCCTCTTCTCGTCGCCGTTCCACGTCTCGGCCATCGCTGGCCCTGACAAAGTGGTACCAGAGCCAGCCATCCTCCGACCAACCGCACCAGCGGCGGCGCCCTCCCTCCTAACCCCTGCCTCCGCCAGATCTATCCAGAGATCCGGTCGTTACCCTCCCAAACCCCCATAGAAACCCCAATTCAACCACCCCGCCGCCACCATGTCGCACCGCTCGCGTTCTCACTCCAGAAGCAGCAGGGAGGGGGTGCTTCTCCACTCGGCATCCTCGACCGACGCAGAAATCCGCGAGCTGCGTGCCCAGCAGCGCGCCGACCGTGACGCGCGCTCCGTCGGGAGGCGCCTCCAACAACACCAGGTCGAAACAGCGTCGACGCTCAGTTCGATGCAAGATCGGATGGAGGTAATGGCGGTGCTCCAAGGTCAGATGGCGACTATGATGCAACGGATGCAAGGCAGCCTAGATCGTCTCGCGCCTGATGAAGGTATTCCCGCCACCCCCTCTCCCAACTCCGGCAGTGGCCGTGCTCTTTCCACCCCACCGCTACGCACAAACACTCACCTTTCACCTATTCCGGAGGGTTCTACACCAATTCCCACTCCTCATAGCCAAAATCCACCTCCTTTTCCACCCACCCTTGGCCAATTTGCACCGGAGCAACTACCGCACCCACCGAACCCATCAAGTGTTCGACGAAATGACACCATCGTTCCGTACACAGCACCTAGTCCATCAAAGGCAGCGCCTTCCTCTTCCTACACTCACATCACCCAGCACACAAACCCCACAACCCAACCACAGTACTACCAGCCTCATTCACCTCACCCACAACACGCTGAACCAACACCAAACACAATCCCACAAGAACAGCCATACCCCCGCACTTACCAACCCCACCACCACACTTCTTCTCAAGAAATCATCAACATAACTAGACAACCACAACCAAGACAACCCATTTCCACTCCCAATACCACGGCAACAGAGCCTTCCCAGTCGAAACAATCCAATGATCAGCCGGCTTTCAATGCCTACTCCAATAGCACCAACTACCCTCTCGATCCACAAATTCGCATGCCACACGTCGAGTTGCCTAATTTCCACAGTGACGGTGTTAGAGCATGGATTTTGGAGGTAGAAGACATTTTCAAGTTGGTAGGCATTACAGGGGAAAGCAGACTCAGATGGGGGATAGCACACATACGAGGGCAAGCCAAAATTTGGCTGAACAGTTCAGGAATTGACTTGCAAACAACAACTTGGGCTGAATTGTGCCAGGCTCTGATCGAGCGATTCCCGGATGATGTGACTGCAGATCCAATGCAACAGCTGCAACAACTGAAGCAAAAAACCACAGTTGATAGCTACATCATTGAGTACGAATCGTGGATGCAAATTATGAAAAGAGGCAGGAACTATTTACCTGATGATTTCTTTGTGGAGCGGTTCCTGAGTGGCTTGAACGATACTATTAGGCACTTGGTTCATTGTCAGAGTCCCACCAATCTGTTGAAAGCCTACTATTTTGCGAGGCAATATGAGAAAAGCCACAATAGCAACAATCTCGCAGTTAGAAGGGCTATACCAGCAGCTCCTCCAGGAAATCCTAGACAGCCAGTTCAAAGGAATGCACCGAACCGCAATGCTCAACAAAGAGATAACCCTGTTCGCAACATACGAGGCCCTCGTCAATGCTGGCATTGCCCAGAACAGTATGTTCCTGGACACCGGTGTCAAAATATGCTCCGAGCTATCCACTTGCTAGTGCTCCAAGGCCATTCCGACGAGGACATTGATGAAGCACATCTCAACCAGCTCCTCCTGGAAGCAGCACCACCTGAAAACCAAGTGCCAGAACATCCTGAGCCACCTCAAAAAATTCATGAGCAAGACGAACAGCCAGCTGCAACAATCAATAGCATGCACATCTCTGCAGCCGCTTATAATGGATCTCTCAGTGACTCTACTATATCCTTACTTATTCACCTGTCCGGAGCCCCAGCAGTGGCATTAGCTGATACGGGTAGCACCCACACATTTCTGGACAAACAGTTTGCCATGGATCATGATATTGAGATGACACCTTCAGCTAAGAGGACAGTCACAGTAGCAGGAGGAGGAGAGCTCACCTCCCAAGCCATTGCTTATAATTTCCCATTTTTCATTCAGGGGAAACCTTTTGTAGCTGACTTCAGAATCTTAGAGCTCAATGGGTCAGATGTAATACTTGGGGTCAATTGGTTCAAGCTGCACAATCCAGTGACCTTTGACTTCATAGAGAGAACTCTCACAATTGGTTCCGGGGGCCCTATTCATACATTCCTTGACCATCTAGTCCCAAAGGAAGACATGATGGTGTCTGCAATGGAATGCAAACAGTTGTTGAATGATGAGGCCACAGCATATGTGCTATACAGCATGGAAGATGTGAGGAAAACATTGACAGAATTGGAAAGTACAACAAGCTCGGCCGAATTTCAAGATGTATTACAAATGTTTGCTGATGTCTTTGCTGAACCAGACGAATTACCTCCTCACAGAACAGCTGATCACACAATTCCCCTCCTTCCAGGGTCTAAACCTCCAAACATTAGGCCTTACCGAATGTCTCATACTCAAAAGAACACAATTGAAACTACCATAGCTCAGATGCTCAAGAGTGGCGAAATACAGCAGAGCAACAGTCCATTTTCTTCACCAGTGATCTTAGTCAGGAAAAAAGACAAAAGCTGGCGCCTGTGTGTAGATTTCAGAGGGCTAAATGACATTACAGTCAAAAACAGGTTCCCTATACCCGTTATAGAGGACTTGCTTGATGAGCTAAATGGAGCAACTATCTTCTCTAAGCTGGATCTGCGATCAGGATATCATCAGATAAGGATGGATGAGAAGGATGTACATAAGACAGCCTTCTCCACACATTTGGGGCACTATGAGTACTTGGTGATGCCTTTCGGGCTCAGTAATGCTCCAGCTACCTTCCAGCAGTTAATGAACAAGATTTTCGCCAAACACCTGCGCAAGTTCGTGCTTGTTTTCTTCGACGATATACTCATCTACAGCGCCACTGCAGAACAACATAAGCAACACTTGGCGACTGTCCTGCAACTGCTCCGACTGAACAAACTTAAGGCGAAATTGCAAAAGTGCACATTCGGCCAACCAAAGGTTGAATACCTAGGACACATCATCTCAGGGAAAGGAGTCGCAACTGATCCTGAAAAGATAAAAGATATAGTTGAGTGGAAAACACCCAAGACATTAAAAAAGTTGAGAGGCTTCCTAGGGCTGACAGGGTATTACCGCCGGTTTATTCAGGGATATGCTACTATATGTCAGCCTTTATACCAAGCACTCAAGAAAGATAACTTTCATTGGGGTCACCAACAACAAGAAGCCTTTGACACACTTAAGCAGATAATGTCAACTCCTCCAATGCTCAAGTTGCCAGATTTTACCAAACCTTTTGTTCTCGAGACAGATGCCTGCAAGTCCGGACTGGGAGCAGTATTAATGCAAGAGGGCAGACCAATAGCATTCTTCAGTCAGTGCCTTGGACCTAAAACAGACGCAATGTCAGTCTATGAAAAAGAAGCTTTAGCCATTCTACATGCTTTAAAAAAATGGCGCCACTACTTTTTGGGCAACACTGTGATCATCAAGACAGATCAACAAGCTCTTAAGTATGTGGGCAACCAACGCTTGCTAGAAGGGGTTCAATACAAACTCATGCTGAAATTGCTTGAGTTCGATTACAAGATTGAGTACAAAAAAGGCAAGGAAAACACAGTAGCCGATGCCCTCTCGAGACAATTCCAAGTCGAGGATGAGGAAACACACAACACCCATCTTACATCCAGTTGCAGTCAGATTGCAGTTGCAGTCCCTAAATGGCTCCATGAAGTACAGGACTCCTACGAGGGTGATGAACATTGTACCAAACTTGTCCAGGAGCTGACTTTGGATGCAGACTGCCACAAGAATTACACTGTCCAATCTGGGGTGCTGAGATTCAAGGGAAAAATTTATATTGGCAAGGCAACAAATCTAAGGGAGAAAATTTTTGACACTTTTCATTCATCCTTTTTTGGGGGACACTCAGGCATCAAAGTGACATTGCACAAAATACAGCAAGTATTTCACTGGCCCCAACTCAAACAGTTTGTCACTGAAAAGGTAGCAATATGCCCCATATGTCAAATCTCCAAGACAGAGAAGCTGCCCTATCCTGGCCTGCTTCAGCCACTGCCAATTCCAACACAGAAGTGGACTGATATTAGCATGGATTTCATCTCAGGTCTCCCCAAATCAAGAGGTAAAGATGTTATTCTGGTGGTGGTTGACAGATTGACCAAATATGCTCACTTCATTCCCCTATCACACCCTTACTCTTCTCAAAAGGTGGCTGATGCATTCATGGCACAGATCATCAAATTGCATGGACCTCCAGCTACTATAGTCAGTGATAGAGACCCTGTGTTTACCAGCCAGTTTTGGAAAGATATCTTTTCTCACTTCAAAACCAAGCTGCATTATAGCACAGCCTACCACCCTGAATCAGATGGGCAAACAGAACGAGTAAACCAATGCCTGGAACAGTACCTACGATGTATGGGTTTCCAACAACCTACCAAGTGGTGTGATTGGTTACCAGCTGCCGAATGGTGGTACAATTGTTCTTATCATACAGCAATTCAAATGACACCATTTCAGGCACTGTACGAATACCCACCTCCTCTATTACAGCACATTCCTGTTCCATTTGGACAACTCCAAGCTTCTGTGGAGGATACCTTGGAAAAGGACAACATGATTACACTACTTCAACAGAATCTCGCAAAGGCCCAAGCCAGAATGAAGAAGCATGCTGATCACAAGAGAACAGAGAGGCAGTTTGAACTCGGGGACTTTGTCTATCTCAAAATGAAGTCATACAGGGAAACGGCATTGGGCATGCAAAACCCTCCTAAGCTTTCCCCAAAGTGGTATGGTCCATTCAAGGTGATCAAGAAGGTTGGACAGGTTTCCTACCAGCTGCAACTACCAGAGAACTGCAAATTACATGATACATTTCATGTGAGCCACTTAAAGAAACACAAGGGGCCTCGAGCTGTTCCAAACCCAACACTACCATTGGTCACTGAAGATGGTAAGTTGAAGTATGCTCCTGTGGCAATTCTCCAGCGGCGCATCGTGCCTCGATCAGTGGGCGAATATGATGTCGCCATTCCACAATGGTTGATACACTGGGAATCCATGACCACAGAGGAAGCCACTTGGGAAGACGCGGAACTCATTCAGCGAGCGTTTCCTGATTTTCAGCCTTGAAGTCTGAACTCAAGAGGGGGGTGTTGTCAGGATCCAGCGCTCCAAAGATCACAGTAACCGTCTGATGCTCGATCTACGTCTCGCATTAGTATTACCTTAATTACTGTTTAGTTCAATTAATTAAGTACTTAAGTGCTGTAAGGACTTTGCTTGGGCCTGTCTCGCGGCTATAAGAGACAGGAGGGGTGGTGGGGAGGTTCCCAAGCTGAAGAAATACAATTTATTTTACCCTGTTGTCTATTTTCGTAAAGCCCACGGCGATGTCTGAGCCTCGCTAGCTCGTCTTCCTCCTCTTCTCGTCGCCGTTCCACGTCTCGGCCATCGCTGGCCCTGACAGTGGTTGGCACTAAGTTAGGTTTTTTAAAGATTTAGTTAGGGTCATGTTAAGCTTTTTTGTGACTTGGCCTGACTTATTTCTAGTGATTTTGAGAATTTTTCTTACGCGGTAATATGAATTTTTTTTTTTAGATGATATGGATTGTTGTTTTTTTTTTTTAGATCAATTGGCTGCCATTTCATTACACACGAACATCAAAGTCAAGAGAGTTTACAATAAAATCTGGGGGAAGACCAACCCAGCTGCTAAAACACTTATTAACACAGCCAACCTTAGCTAACTTATGCGCAGTTTCGTTTCCAGAACGCCGCACGTGTTTGACCGATGAATCAGCAAACCCTCGAAGAAGAACCTTGATATCCTCAACCAAAGGGCCATGACCCGATCTGTCCATTTCCCGACTTAACAGCTTCGTCACTGCACCAAGACAATCTGTTTCTAGGATAAGCTTCTGCACTCCCATATCCTTGGCCAGGGTAACAGCTCGCTGGCATGCCAACAGCTCAGCCCGTTCAGGATCAGACACCCACGGAAGATATAGACTTTCTCCAGCGAGAAAAGCCCCCTGATGGTCCCTTAACACTACTCCTCCTCCGCCGGCGCCCTGAGCCTGTGAGAAAGCTCCGTCAGCATTTGCCTTCGTCCACCCCTCCTCAGGCGGCCTCCAGCCTATGTTTGAGATGATATGGATTGTTGTTGATGCGTATGTTTGCTGCCTTTCTTTAGATGGCGAGAATCGTAAATCTTCATCATGTAGACAGGTACCCTATTAAATAGCAATGTTGAGATTATGTATCCGGAGGAGAAAGTCCTGGTGTTTATCAATAGTCCTAAATCTGAAAGAGTGGGGATCGATTTGAATTGGATGGTGGGGATCGATTTGAATTGGATGGACCCAATAATGAAGTTGAATTATTTTTTTAAGCATAAGGTCTAAGCCCAACTTTAAATTAATAAAGCCACGAATGAAATTGAATTTGAGGGAAGGTATTATGTTGGCTCGGGACCTTGCTTCGACTTGAAGGCCATGTACAATGGGATGGCATGGCGTAAGCTTTTCCTTAGGATCGCCACATTGAATTTTGCTTAGTTGGAGGAGACAGAATGAAGAAAGAGAAAATTGTCTTCCCTTATCTAAGAGATTATCCCATAGAAAATAACAAAAAAAAAATAAAAAATCACCACATTTCATGCTAGAGTTTAAAACCACCACTTTACGTTAGAAGTTTGAAAACTCACCACTCTAGAGGCAAGACGTAACAGACCGCTAGTGTTGTCTTCGATGCTGCCAAAAACAGCTGCTTTCGGGCCAACGAAGGCGAAAAGGTCGCTGGGTCGAGGACTCGGGCGCCTGAGAACCCCTTCCAACTGTCACCGACACAGGTGCTAACTACATGTTTAGAGAATCGCCCGAGACGTAAAAATTCGCCCTTACCATCCGAATGCGTGCCAAATTGGGTGAGATTGCTTTGGTTTTTTTTGGTGTAATCGTTTGTATTTTTTGTTGAAATTGTTGATGATTTTTACTACAAATCAATATGCAGCAAAAAAATGTTGTTGTAACCACTTATTTAACATTATCTTTCAAAAATATTGCGGCACTTTTGTTGTAATAGTATGATTTTTTTGCGCATGGGTGAAGATTTTTGTTGTAATACTTTGTATTCTAGATGTAAATCAACACAGTAGCATTTTTACTATAAATATAGGAAATGTCAGGCCGAAGTGATAAACCATTCGTTTTAACTAAATAAAGAAGACAAAATCGTGGGTTGTTTTCTCAAACTGGAGGGGCCAAAATGCAAAACTAAGTTGCGGCTTGTTCTGGTCGTCGGATCACGATCAGACGATGCATGCTACAACTGATTTTTGGACGCTGATTCGGAGACCGATGGTTTGTCGCCCTTGTTCTATTGGTTCATATATTCTTTGTGGTTTAATGTGTGGCGTGATTTGTGGGAATCAACTGATCCAGCAGTTGAAGATGCACGCACCTTCGGATGAAATGAGAATCAATGGTCAGGAAAGGACCTCACGGGACGATCCGGCGTGACCGCGTGACACCAGAAGAGTAGAGTTTACGATACATGTAAAGTACAAGCATGTGCATAGCATGTCCTACTCCACAGATCCTTCGCACTAGCTCAACGACTTTAACCTTCATCTAGAAGATCAACTTTAACCTTCTTAATAGACTCGCTATGTACTATATTGTAATTCATTATATGACTGGAGGTGGCGTTTTGGCTCATAGGAGCAAATGCTCCCATTATACAAAATAATTAAAAATTAATTTTAAAAATGTCAAAAAAAATTGACATATTTTTTTTGGTGTGCATCGTGACATTCTATGTTCGTGCACAAGTTTTCGTGGAAAAACAACATTTTATGTGGTGTGTACAAAAAAGACAAAAAAATACGCTGTACGTAGTCGTGTTACAGCATCAAAATTTGTCTTTTTTACAGGAGCCACATAAATTGTTTTCTTTTTTAAAAAATTTGTGTACCAAATTAATTTTTAATTATTTTGTATAATGGGAGCATTTGCTCCTATGAGCCAAAACGCCACCTCCTTGACGGGAAATGCACTTTGGCTATATGTACATGTAAAAATTTAGTTTAAATTTTTTTGACACTTCAAAATGTGGATTCACACAATGGGAGCAAATGCTCCTATGAGCCAAAGTGCATTTCCCGTCAATTTAAGGCTTCTTCTCTACAAAACATATACCTCGTGATCTCTTCTTCGTAGCCCTTTGCCACTTGTAGACTGACTTATCAAAGGTTATCAAATATATGTATTTTATTTTTGAAATCTAAGAAGAACAAAAGGAAAATAGTTCAGGATTTTCAGAAGATGAGGCATCGGGAATAAGCTAGTAACAAAGATTCCCGGCAAGGTCTTGTTCTATGTCCCACCGTAGGGACACTGCCTCTTCGTCCAACATGCCCTCCTCCTCACTGTCATTATGCGTGGCATCCTATAAGTTCATTGGCAGGCACAATATCCGGCAACTACACAAAGAAAGGGGGAATGGGAATTTAGCGGTGGGGATACCCTAGGGGACGCATAACTGTTTGTTCATATTCGGGATCTTCTTATTTTGAAAATCCGGCAATTAAACATGGTTGATTAGAAAATCATCTTTTCACAACGACACCAGCTGGCAGATCAACTAGAGGTTTATTCTTAGAATATTAGTTCTGCAGCGCGCCAAATTCAAACTCGTAGACAATGCCTAGTAGAGAGCCCTAAACAAGGTTGTTCTGAGCTATATGTCCTCACTTCTAGGTACATGTCCAACTCGTCTTAAAAATAATAAGTTTATGTCCAAATAATTCACTTTGATGCCTTCATTGATCAGGGCGTCAGATGACAGCTTGTTGCTATGCTCGTGGGTTTCAGGTTTATATGGTGACTTAAAAAGTGCTGATAGAGGCTAGAAAAAGACATCAATACTCACAGATAAAATTGGGGTGAAAATTGAAAGCAGCTCGAAAAGGCAACAGAAAGATGGCAAAAACATAAAATCTCCATAAAATTAAGAGAAAACCCACTATATCACTTTATTGTATAGATAGTATCGTGAAACTACAATGGTAGCTATGAATTAATTTTCCACAGTATAGTGTTGCACTCATCAGATTCCCAACTATAAATTAAGAGAAACAAGAAAAGAATGACAGGTTAGTGAAGAGGCCAAAAAACTACATATAATTACATTTACAGGAATCTGAAGACTGCGAAGATGGTTAGTGAGCGTGCAAAGAGTGAGCCTTGAGAAGGGAGAAACAAGGCACTGGTGAAAACTACACTATATCATAAACCCAGAAAAACTCCGCAGCGAGTGCTTCTTCATCATGGTTTCCACTTATTTTGACTGTCACTTTCTTCAATCTCCCCCTGGGCCAGCGCTGTTTACTGCCAGTTCCTTGGCAATAGTGACGCACCTTGCTTACCATGTAATTCTGCAGCAGAGCAAGAGCATCTTCTATGTACCTCTGTAAATCCACTCTTGTGGGATCATCTTCATGCAAGTTGTCCACAAGTTGGTGCGTCAACCAGCAAAATAATTAGCTTGATTATCTGAGCCAGTCATGTACTTTGAGAGAACTCAAGATTTGTGCAAGGCCACAGCTGGGCAGCAGAGAGAAAAATAGGACAATATGCCACCGTAACCGTGCTAGTTGAAGAAATAGGTTGACTCAAGGACATCCTTCATATTAAAATCTCCTCTGTCTGGCAATGGTGGAAATTTTAATGTAGGGAAAGATTTCTCAAAACTCTCCAAGAGCTGCATCAAATATACTGTGTTAACAAACTGAATGCACAGTATAGGAAAAGAACAATAAACTAAATGCACTCCATCTAAATAACCGAGATGGCAAAATACATACATTTTCCAAAATAGGTGCATCATAAAGTTCCACAAACTTTTCCCGAAGTATCATGTTCATTGTATCAACATCACAAGCGTGGGTCCAATATGAATCATGAACTCCTGCATTCATACATAAAAGCTAATAGTAAAATAAAAGGACCCAGACAAGTATCTCACAGATACTCCGACAGATAGTAAAATACAAACCTGCAAAATATAGGCCTTGTTTTTTGCAAGCAACAGCAGTCATCATCATATGAGAGCCATCAAGGGAGTGTACGAAGTTTGGAGGGAAAGCTGTCCTTTGTCGCTTAACCATAACCTGGTTGAAGGATACACGGTTAAGCACAGAGCCCTCACAAGAACTATGAGATTCCAACAATATGGATAATGGTACATTATAACAGTGTCAGTGTTATGATGAGGAAAATAAAATGTTCAGCGAATCCAATAATGTGATGCACAAGTTACACAAACAATATGTGATTAACCACTTCTGCACAACAACCATTCAGCAGCGAACTCCCTATTCTCGGTAAGATGTGTTTGAACATATCAATGTAAAGAGGTCATACCTTATCTGTTTCTCGTTGAAGGGTCAGGACTTGTAACGATGTCTTGATCTGCAGGAAAAACATCAAGAATGTCACTTTGCTATTAATAGTTAGCCAGCAGATGAAAAATGTTTTTCCCTGGAAGGGACGCGTCAGCGATAATCAAGTGAAGGTGAAGAAACAATTATACTGAAACACATACAAGATGCCTTCCTAGTTTGCGATATGGCTGAACAACTGGAAGTCCAAGAGGGGTCATCCATCTCACAGGTTCATTTTCACAAGCAATTACCTGTCATACAAAGCAGATGGACCATTGTTCAATATCCATGGTTATAAAGGCCGATCCATTTAGAAACAGAAATTCAAAAGGACAAGGTAGAACAGCTTGACTATCAAGATGTTAACTGAAATATGGCTGTAGCAGTTTGCCTCAACAAACAGTTCGTTTGATCTTTAGATATATATAAATCTTAAGTTTAGGTCATTATCATTATTCCAATAGTCATGACAGTATTAAAGGTTTTATTCTATTTTGCTTATCATTTTCTTAGGTTTTCTCTCTCCGGCTCCATCGTGCATAGCGCTGCCTTTTCTAAGCACTTATTTATTTCTGTTAATGAGTGTGATAGACTGGTAGTTACTACCTCCATCCCAAAGCTTCAGGCTTATATTATTTTTAGAAAGTCAAACTATGCTAAGTTTGACTAAGTTTTTACCAAAAATCATTAACATGCAAAATACAAAATCAATATCATTAGATATATAATAAAACATATTTTCGTATGGTATCTACAAAATATTATATTTGTTGATAGATCGTTCTAAAAGTTTGGTCAAACTTTTCTTGGTTAACTTTTCAAAAAAATATAAGCCTTAAGCTTTGGGATGGAGGTAGTAGTTAATATCATATTTTATTTAGATATAAAAACAGTGCAGTATGATCCTACTGAAATTAATTAAGACTTCCCTAACTCAAAAATAACACAGCACAGAATAGAACAATACTGCAACTACAAACTGGCCCTTTATAACCAAGGATATGCAAGTCTTTCGTAATAACTATTACCTCCGTTTCAAAACAAGCCTTTTTAGAAAGCTAAGTAATAACTATAGACAGAAAAAGGGAATATTCTATCTGTTTGGGGCACTCACAGGATGTCAATGGAAACAAATTTTACGATAATGTACTCACCCGATGTTTTCTTTTCGGCAGGTCAAAAAAAGATTGAAAAGGAAGAAATATGTCTCAATTAAAATTAACTATTTAATTTTAAAAAACCACCCACAAGCCAGCAGATCACAATTTGCAGTTTCATTCAATAATGAATCCGTGATTACCAAACAAAAATGGCAGTGCTAATACTACATATGAAGCAGCCAAAAAATAATACGTAAGTGGATTTTCTGATGCACAATGTAATTGCAACATCAAACGTCGCATTATATTCAGAACACAGACGTGATACTACAGATGATACCTTGGCACAGTCTCCAAGCCAGTTCATGATACTACGAGCAGCTTCGAACATCTCACCAAGCGCTGTCAGTGTAACCTATCCAGAATAAAAAATGAAACAAAAAAGGTGTTTTAGTTCTAGGTGTATATGTTAGATGACGAAACAAAAGCTTCAATGAATTCCACCTTAGCAGCATAGCATGATGCACCAAAAAGTTCAGAGTCATCAGCAATGACCCCCCTCTCCTTTAATCTTCTTTTTATTTGTTCACGTGCACCAACGTAAGTGACACCATAGACAGATGTCATCACTGTTTGTTTTACCAATTTCCTATCCACCTGCATTTGATAATAATCACGTGAACTTCACATAATTTCCAAGTATTCTTTGTGGGCCTAGGAGGCCATCAACTAAAAGTAATTGCAGAAATCAAATTGTCCGATGAAATAGGGAACACAGACTTTTTCAGTGCGTTAGATTAACACTAATCCTACAAGAACCCTACTGGTCAGCATGCTTTTATATCAACTGAATATATAAGGGCTCCGGGCTCCCTAAAGTAATGTCTCAGATAAACTTCATTTAGCATAATACCTGAGCTGGTTTCGGCTACTCCGAGGAGTTTCAACATAATATTACAAATTTACTATTGACCATGTTGAGAAAAAGTAGGTGTTGCTCAAATATTTTAAAGAATGTGTTACTCATAAATTGGTTCCTCATTTAGCACGCAATTATCACAGAATAAAGCTGGACTGGCACATTTTCCAGAAAATATTAAAACTCTAGGTACAATTGCTGAACGTAGCGTAACATTAACTGTAGAATTTACCATGTCTCAGATGTTAATATATATATTCTTAAACATTCAATTCAAATACTCCCTCCGATTCATATTACTTGACGCTAATATAGATGTATCTAGACACATTTTAGTTGTAGATATATCTATTTTAGCATCAAATAATATGGATTGGAGGGAGTAGAAAGATTGAGTATTTTCATCATATCATTTTTATGAGGTAAAATGTGCAAGGACTAGCAATGAAGCAACACCTGATCAACTAGCAGACGAGCGCGTGCTGCATCAGAATCTGTAGCTGGATCTTTTTGTGCGTCTCTCCTCATAATTTCCACCACCCTGGATCACAAATATGGGAATATAAATCCAAATCAGAAGTATGGGAAGATATTATAACATTCACATGTCAAGATGGATAAATTGGACTTGACCCTTAAATCTAGAATTGAACAGTTTATTGACTTGTGGATAAGGCACATTGCCATATTAAAGATACTAAGCAGGATCAATTTCACAAGTAAGATGGGCATCCAGTTTAAGCTTGTTTGAATTTATAACCAAATCTGTTGTATATCAAAATTATTTCAGGATCGCATTATAAGTGTGAGCATATATAGTACTTCAAATCCAGTAAGACAGAATGGCCTCTACCTGGTAGCTATTCCAGAGTAAACATCTGCAGGTTTCTCCCCAGAAACTAAGTTGACAGCAATGGCACCCAGCTGCATGAAATTGATAAAAGAAACAATTATGCATTTCACTAGCCAAAAATTAAATATTCTTCATGCAGACAAAATAATCTTTGATAAAGCAACAACATAATTAATAAAAAATGAACTGACCTTGTCCCTTCCAAGAGCTGCATAGTGCTGCAGGCCATTACAAGAACCATCCTGAAACAGAAAACATTATATCATGATTCTGCTCCAGCATAAGCACATAATCAAACACCTAGCCTTACTATACAAGGTTAAGTGGGGAATTGCATGGTTTTAGCAACAGTACCAAATATCCTCACTTCTCTTGCATAAATGTTAAATGTTTTAGTTACAAATTACAACATATAGCACACATTCACAAGGTAACATTTCAAAAAACTTCTGAAAAAAAAAACACATGTGAATGTGTGAATACTATGTGCAAGTTGAAAAAGGTGTGCAAAAATACGCATTTTGTGCGGCTTCAGAAGAAAATGGTAGAAATCATGTTCATGTCTCTATTTTTTTGTGCAGAATACGAATAAACATTTTATCATAAAATACAAGCAGAGTATATGCCACATGTACATCTATGCCTTTTCTGGAAAAAAAAATCAAATTTTATAGCACCAACATTTTTTCTAGAAGGGAGTATGTGGCATTGTGCTTGACATAATCCGTGTCCATGATGCTAATCATATCGGTAGGGTTCTTATATGCATGTGTCCCATCTATCAGGATTCAGGTCCCTCAATGGGTACATTTGGATGTAATCACTAAGAGTTTATGGCATTTCGCATGCCATGGTACATCATAATTGCTAACATTAACTTCAGTGGTACATGTTCATTTGGATCTCCCAGTACTTAAACGGTACATACAGTATAAAAAAGACTGTCAAACGCATCACCACTTGTCAGCGTGACATTGGATGCTTTTCGTCTTAAAAGAGTTGATTACCTTTACTGAATTGATTTTCTAGCGACTCAAAAATCAGTAACATTTACACAAGAGCAGCCAGGATATTTGGTGCCGTCGCTAACCCTGTAACCCATGTAATTGCCCACCTAACTTGTCTAGTAACGCTAGGTATTCGGTTGTGTGCTCGGATTGGAGAGGATAGTTAGGGTCGAAGAGACAGAATAGATAGAAAGCTGCTGTGCTAAGAGAGACAGCTAGAGCCTAGAAGATGACATGGAGAGAAATAGGTTAGTTTAGTTTAATCTTTGCTTGCTTTTATAGAATTAGCATCCCTCCTTAACAGAGACAAAGTCCTTACCAAATCAAATAGTTAAATCCTAACAGATTACAAATTCAATTAAACCAATCCCAAAACAAATAGTTCAAAATATTTATACAATATTCTTGGCATTAATTATACTTTTCTCGAAAGCAGTAAAGCATGCCCTTGTTTTATACTTTCAAGGCATGAGAAACAAATATGTTTATATTTTCTAGCCTACAAAAGCAACATGGATAAATTGACTAAACATGACAACTGTTGCTGGGAAAAAAACGAGATTATGAGAAGCAGAATAATATAACATGGACAAAATATCAGTACCTGGTGCACAGGAACATGTGAGATCATTGTTTCTGGAGAGGGGCTTCTTAAAGCTTCAGTAATATCCATGCAAACTGCCAGGCATTGGAATGGATCCTCTGCCCCAAGCCACCATCGCTTGCCTTCAAGAGGCCTATTAGCTGAGTCAAATATGTCCTCCAAGTGATTCTCAGTAAATGCAATCCGGCCATCATATGATAACTTATCAACACCTCCAGCATACAAATTTGCTAGGTGTATCTTCAGCCAGCGCAAGCCTGATTTACCAAGTGGACGACCTTCAGAAAACTCCAACACTCCACGACAAAGATCTGAACCCAAGTGATTTAGGTAAGGATGCATTGGATAAGCACGGCCTCTAAAATCAAGGTTGTGTGGGTAGTAAAACCCAGATTCTTCCTTCATTTTCCGGGCTACCTGTTACCGACAAGTATAAATTAAATGAACAGTAAACATTGAATAAATTATGTCCAGCTCAAATCGTTAACAATAGCAAGACCCCTTATAGTTGCTTACCGCGAGTTTTAGTTCAACATCACATCTCTGGGAATGCCTTTCACTATTCTCCTTTTTGGCTGACCTCACGCTCCATCTCCACTTCTTTAGCTCAGCTTCATCTTCAGTGTCAGGCTTCTCTGGTATGGAAACCTAGAGTACATAAACAAAAGTTGGCATGTAAACATTAACGTCTTAAAGTCTTCATAAGATGAAACCAAGAGAGGAAAAAATGGCAGCTCACATCAGCACGATCAACCAAGTCAGCAAGTCGGCCACCACTCGACCATATTCTGTCAACAATAGTAAGAACTTTTTTGTTGACCCTCCACTTGGTGCTCCCAAGAGTATTTAAGGCCTGGAACCAAAAAGGCCTCAAAAGATGATATCACTAGACCAAGATGCTAAGCAAGAATAACCAACATGTCAATGTGCAAGACCATATTAACAAGAGAAGCAGCTATGGTAAAGCATCAAGTGTGCTAAAAAACGATCCACCCTGCATGTGGTCTTGGAAGTATTCAATCATAACAATTAGTCTAATCTGCAAAGAAAATATAAACTTGAGGCAAAAGAGTACCTCAAAAATCGATTGCATCTGTTCCTTTGGAGCCCTTTTTACAGCCTCCCTTTGTTGTCTAGCTCCGTGGGTGCGCATAATGTAGGATGGCAAAAATAAATGTGCACCCTTGTCATACCTGCAGCAATTGATGTTAGTTACTTATATACCCTACCATTTATGGATGACGGTACTAACTTCCAGGCATGATGCTATGCAAATTAGGGATAACTTTGCTACTCGTGAGTGGTACAGAAGTAATAACCTAACAGAGAAGCATCCACTATTATGAAGCACACACAGAACAAATTGAGAAGGGGGTCATTCTGATAAGCGATTACACTCAGCAACAATACTACATAGCCTAACACACTAGAAGCATAGCCGCGCTACATAGCAACACAATTAATTTCAAATAAGTACAACACATATATTCAAAATAATTACGAGAAACATGGATAAGCAGTACCAACCCAGTCCAATTGATTGGCGGAATCAACATAGGCATGTAAGGTATGACCATATGCTTTGCCTGTACAGAAAATATTTCCATGAGGAAAATGCGACATAATGAAAAAAAATATTCTGATAAAGAAAATCGTTGCAAGTGTAACATAAGGGACGACTCACTGTTCTATCTAGGCCTTGTCGAACCAGTGGATCGCACTTGATGACACCATACCGTCGACTCTTCCTGTTCAAGTACCAAGGCATGAGGGAAAGCATATGTAAGAACAGAGCAGGATTGCTCCTGAGACGAGAAGGTATTAAGTAAGAGTTGACATGATTACTGTTGCTCTCTTGCCACGGTTCTCATTTCATGTGTGAAAGCAGGTCGGATTTCAGGTGTGCTATCTGCAGATTGACTGGCAGGTGGTTGTATATGAGCTGTTTCAATCAATATCTCAATCAAACGGCTACCAACCTACAGAACAGAAAAGGATAGTATCATTAGATAAAGAAGTAATACATCTATCAACCCATAATAAGAGAGAAAGAGAGAGAGAAAAAAGCATACTTTTGCATGAGCGTCTTGACCCCATGGCCTGGCGTTATCTTGCTTCTTCACTAAATGCCTCACTTGCCGTACCTTCTGCTTCTTCATCAGCTCGGTGACTTTCTTTCTTAGACGTTGTTGCTCTTTGGCAATGTCTGGATCCGCTGCTTGTGCATTTGCTTCTGCTTCTGGTTCTGCTGCTTTATCCGCTTGTTTGGTGCTCTTTTTCTTTGTCTTCTCTAGAAATTTGTGGATTCGAACCTGGTGAGGGACAAAAGTTTAGGCTTTTAAGTATCACATTAACTGTTGTCACCATAACTCAGTGCTATTCAGGCCCAGTTCTTTTGGCGGCTTCTCCGAGAAGCTGCCCTCCCCCGAGCTTCCTGGGGAAGCCGGTGACAAAATTTTGTGAGGCTTCCAAATTAGTTTAGCCTTACCTATTCTAGAAGCCTCGGAAATTTTAGAACCGGCTTCCCCAGGAAGCTGGGGGGAGGGCAGCTTCTCCGAGAAGCCGCCAAAAGAACTGGGCCTCAGTCAGCTAACAAGCATTTGGGATGTAT
Source organism: Lolium rigidum (assembly GCF_022539505.1). Classification (NCBI taxonomy): domain Eukaryota; kingdom Viridiplantae; phylum Streptophyta; class Magnoliopsida; order Poales; family Poaceae; genus Lolium; species Lolium rigidum. The sequence goes on along the minus strand of NC_061512.1, from coordinate 154,960,959 downwards.
TGGAAAACAAAGAAGAAACTTGAGACACATACCTCATGCTCGATTGCTTCCCCGATCTGGCACGCCGCCTGGATGACCCGTACGCTCCCGTCCCCGTTGCCAGTCATGAGCAGCCCCATGAGCTTGTGCATGGTGATGACTGCCATCATGTCCGCGGGTAGCAGGTTGAAGTAGGGCGCGTGTGATGCTCTCGCCCCTCGCTCGCCCACGAGCTCCTGCTCTGCGACGATCCTGTCCCTGAGCGGCTCGAACCAGCCGAGGAAGAGCGACTTGACGTAGGGCAGGTTGGGCGCGAGCTTGTGCTGGCACATGTCTGCGAGCAGCTCGCGGTACTCCCTGGCGGCCTGCTCCCAGGCCTCGGTCTCGATCCTGATCTGGCGCCGGCGCAGCGCCGAGTACCTGGAGCACGTCATGCCGTGCTGCGCCGCCGCCTCCGTCACGACCTTGCCCCGCCCGCGCCCGCGACGGGGCGCGGCGGCGACGGGGGGCGGGGTTGGGGTGGGGTCCGCGAGGGTGGTGTCCTCGAGCGCGTGGTGCAGCTCGTCGACCTCGGAGGAGGAGACGGCCTCGGCGGCCGCCGCGGCGGAGGAGGACGCGAATCGCGGGCCCCACGGGAGGCGCGGGGAAGGGAGGATCTTGGTGGCGGCGGCGGGGGCGGGGAGGAGGAGGCGGTGGAGAGGGGGAGGAGGGGGGAGGTGCGGAGTTGAGGCGGAGAGGAGGGCGGAGGCGAGGCGGCGGGAGGGTAGGCGGCGCCACATGAGGGCTAGGGATTTGGGGGGCGGGAGGAGGAGTGGAGGGGGAGGCGGCGGCGACGGCGGGGAGATGGGTAAGACGGCGGCCGGAGTAGCGGCGGGGAGCATCAACTGGAGGGCGGCGCGGGGGAGGGAGGGAGAGACATGGGGAATGCGGGATGTGGCGCCGCCGCCAAAACGAAGGAGAGAGGAGGGTTGGGCGAGGGGGTACCTCGACTGCGGTTGGGGCTTAAACCCTTGCAAGCTGGGATGCGTGGTTGATTTTGGGTTTAGGGATGGAGATCCTTTCCCCACGTCTCTCCCTTTCTTCCTGCACAAACTTACTACTCTACACTACTTTCATGCTATTGCACTTCAACTCCTGTTTTTAACGACTTTCCATTTACATCTGTCCAGAAATTCAAAAGCAACAACTCTACCACCCACATTATCATAAACTCTTACAGCATCTTCAGCAGATCGATGATCTATAATTTACATCGTATGATGAATTATACATCGCCTGCTTTTACACTTTTTTCAGATTTTCATTTACATCACCAAAGTTTATCCTCAAAACTCGGATGCAGATGATGTATTTTACATCACATGTGCTACAAAACTTCAAAATAAAAATTCAACCTTTGGCACATCTCAATCGAAATCCAAACTTTAACACATAGTTCAACATTGAAAACTTAACATAGATAGTTCATACTTATCTCACATCTTCACAACTGCAAATAATAATCCAAGTATATCCCAAATCAGTCCAAATTACTTCCATAATAGTATAAATCAGTCCAGATTACTACCAAATTAGTGCCAATATGAAACTAGTTCTACATGTACATGTCAATAATTGATCCAATTCGAGTTGTCTCCCAATCGATTCACTCAGTGGTGATTCAGTACTACGGCACATGTGTTTTTCTCCAACACTGCCACTGGGTTGCAATTGACTATATTGCTTCACACAAAGATCTAAAGTAAAGTGGAAATTTTCTTGAACAAAGTAAAAGTCATCCACAACTCTCATCGAGCAATCATGATTTTGTTTATTTTCATTAAACACAGTCGTGATTTTAATAGGCTTGGTTGTCTCATGGAGCATGGACTACCCCAATTTTAGGTTTAGTGTCGAGATCATTATACAGTAGGACAAGCTCACTAGTCGATATTTTAGTATTAGAGTTGGTGGCTAGAATTGGTTCTACCTAAATAAAAATGAGTTAGCTACAAACCTTGCCCCCTCGGTTGGTTTTTCAGGAAAAAAAATCCAATCAAAAAACTGAATCCAGTAATAAAGTATTAGAGTTTGTTGAAAGTAAAAAAATCGCCTCCAATAATTCCAGAATCAATCAAACAAATATCTGACTTCAAATGAAAATAATAATAGAGTTTATTGAAATAAATATTCGATTCAACAGTGTAAGGATCGGTCGATGAAATCAATGGATTCCAATAATATTTTTGGGCACCTTTTTTTACAGAATAAGGGATCCGCCAAACAGCTTATATGTCCACCATACTTGTTGCTTCCACGCCAGGTGACACACCCCAAGCTGGCCACATGAAAATCGGGGGCGGGGCTGAAAAAGCCAGAGTTTCTTGATTTTACAAAGACTCAAGCAGAGGCAGGGGCGGGGGGTGGTAGCGTCGGCGGGGTTGGCGATGTGGCGTATCCACAGGAATGCCCATTGATGATGGACTTGGGTTTAGGGAAATAGGTGGGCTAGTAGAGTGATACGTCTCAAACGTATCAATAATTTTTAATGCTCCATGCTTGTTTTACACCAATTCATATATGTTTTTTCTTACACTTCGTTGCACTTTTACATGATTTCCGGCGCTAACCTATTAACAAGATGACACGGTGTCAGTTCCCTGTTTTCTGCTGTTTTTGTATTTCAGAAAAGTTGTACAGTAAATATTCTCGGAATTGGACGAAACAAAAGCCGAAGTCAATATTTTACCGAAACGGAGAAGGAGTCCGGAGGGGGGGGGCGAAGTGGCGCCACATGGCAGCCAGACCACCCCATGGCGCGGCCTGGGTGTGGCCCACGCCTAGGGATTGTGTGGGACCCCAGGCCCCCCCCCCCCCCCGCCCGACCTAAATCCTCCGCATATTTAAGCACGATCTCGGGGAAACCCTGGATACCCGAGCCTCCATCCATGAAAAGTTCCGTCGCGGCCGCTGATGTCTACGGGTGCTTCTATTCTTGTAGACAGTGTTGGGCCTCCAAGTGCAGAGGTTTGTAGAACAGCAGCAAGTTTCCCTTAAGTGGATTACCCAAGGTTTATCGAACTCAGGGAGGAAGAGGTCAAAGATATCCCTCTCAAGCAACCTCGTAATCACAAAGCAAGAAGTCTCTTGTGTCCCCAACACACCAAATACACTTGTCGTGTGTATAGGTGCACTAGTTCGGCGAAGAGATAGTGAAATACAAGTAATATGGATGTATATGAGTGGTAATGGCAATCTGAATAAA
>NC_061512.1:154918519-154957636 GCF_022539505.1 Lolium rigidum | reverse complement strand
TCCCAAATTTCAATTAAATGAACAAGAGAGAGATTCAAGAACCCAAAAATTAGGGTTAACAAAAACTTTTTTTCTCATCATATAGGTTTATGCATGTAGATCACCTTATTAATTATTTTGAGTGTGCAATTGCCATGATGCTTGCTTATGTGTTCTCTCTCACTCTAAAACCCTAGCAATGATCACTTGATCATCCAAAGTCAAATAAAAAGAAAGGAGAAAAGAAATAATAAAAATCAATCTCACACACACATAAGGCTTAGGCCATTTTTACAAATCTTTGTTAGAGACCATTTTGGTTTGCACCATTAGGTGTAAATGGATACTAAACCTTTATTAACAACTTTGGAAACCATCAAACAACTTTCAAATCAAAATTGAGATAAATATGAGCTCACATGTGATATGGTCATATGTGACATTTATAATCTGGTACTCACTTTGAGCCCCTGTATTTTCACTTTTCACTTCTACACTTGGTCAAATCTTTTCACCTCATCCAAGACAACATCAAGCACTACAACTTTGCCCAAAACCACCACCCCAAATTAGGTACCAATTTCAAATGAGAAGCATGCAAAGTTGGGACAAACTCACATATGCAAGATCATATGCAAAATGTGATTTTGCATTTCAATGCCATTTTGACCACCACCACCACCAATATACTCTATTTAATATATTATTACAACCCACCAAAAAGATTTGCAAAATTCGAAAATATTTTTCTTGCGGGCATTATCACAAACACCTTGCAGGCAAGGTTTACATTTGAGCCCATACTGAATTTTTACCATGGACTTGGTCCAACCTGAGCACCCCTGCAACCCTGGCACTCCCCTCTCACCTCAACACATCCATCAGCACCAGTGCCCCTCCACCACTTGCCCTGGATGACAATGGCATGACCATGCCGTGGCATGGCATGGCCACACCATGCCATCCCTCTCCCTGGTCGATTCTAGCCTGCACCGCCATGTCTCCTCTCTTCCTCTCACCTCCCTGGACACGCCCGTGCACCCCCTTGACCAAGGCCACGCACACACACGCGAGCATTGACGCGCCCAGTGACGCCCAGGCGTGCACACGCTGCGCCAGAGCGCGCATGGCGTCGACCCTGGACGCGCCAGAGCGCCAGTGGACCGGAGCCTCTGCGCCACCTCCGCCCTTGCTATCAGCGCCGGCCGACGCGTGACACCACACTGCCCCTCCTGGACACGCTCAAGGGCCCGCGGGAACGCCGCAGGTGACGCGAGCATCCACGGCAGCCCGCCATGGCCCGAGCCCTCCCATCAAGCGCGCCAGCGCCACAGACCCCCTGCCGCGCCACGATCACGCTCGTCAGCATCGCCAGGACACCAGCAACGCGCCGCGCCCATCCCTTGCCTCTTCGCAGCCCTGGAACGACGACGCCGTCGACGACCCTCGCCGAGCGCCACGGCCACCCTTCGTTGCTATAAAAGGAGGACCCCTCCCAACGAACTGAGCACACCATTCGCCTCCACTCATCCTCACAGCTCTCCTCGACCCCTCAATTTCACCGTTTAGCCACCACACCGTCCCAATTGCTAGCTCGCCGCCGCCGCCAGTAGCCGAAGCTCGCCGGAGAAGGAGACCTCCCCCGACGACGCAACTGCTTCCAGGCGCTTCCCCATCTTCGACAACATCGCGGCGCACCCCTCCGACGCTCGCCGGAGCTCCGACGGCCGCTCCGACCCCCTACCTCCGCCGCGCTCGCCTCTGCTTCTCGCCGTCGACGACGACAACCTCCAGCCGTTGGATCATCGCCTGATCCAACGCCTCTCCTTCCCCGTACCGGTTCGGTGAGTAAATCTCGCTGACGCGTGGCCCCCGCCAGTCAGACGGCCCGCTGCGCTGGACGCAGAACTGGGCCGGCCCACCTCTCTCTCCCCTGTGCAGCCCAGTAGCTTTTCCCGCGCGAGCCCAACAGTTCAAATTTGAATTTCTCAGAGAAATAGAATATACAATCTGATGCAAACTTTGAAAATTAATAGAGACAAATCTACTCAGTCAAATTTTACAAACTTTATATATTTGGAAACCTTAGGAAATTATCTATACTATGCCACTAGATTGAACCCTAGATCTATTATAGAATTTAAATAAGAAAATAATCAAGGCAGGGACTTTTCTGCATTAGAATAATTATTAAAAATCAACCAAACATGCTTTTAAGTTAATTCCAACTCCTATAATTCACATTTCACTTATACTAATTGTTTCTACAAAAATATGCCATGCTTACTGTGTATGACCATGGCCTAGTTAAATTAAAGGATTTTATGGCTATTTCTAGTCAAGGATATTGTCCCAAAATATTAATAAATCATATGGGAATATTTTCTTCCATTTAAATCTTGTCATGAGCAATCCAATATGAGGTGAAGACTCTGGTCATAAAAATCTCATATGGTTTGTTGATGATATTAAATCATTACCATGTTAGAATTAAATGGTATGAGGTACTCACCTCATTTAAATCATTTTCTTAAAATGTTAAGTGTGAAGAGGTTGGCCTTGTTCAACCTAGGTCACATATTATGCATGAGAGAAATTAAATCTTAATAAGATAATGAGAGGAAGTTATATCTCTGAATAAGTAAAAGTAATATGAGAGGAAATTATTTTTCTTAAATAATGAAAAGAACACATTCCCCAACTAAATAAGAATATGTGATGTTAGTTTAAAGTGTGTAACTCATGAGTGTGCCTAGTTTAGTAAATTGTTTGGTATGATGATTGTGTACCCCGTATTCGTATTTTAGACGCTAGTACCGAGGAGTATCCGGAGGAGGAGGAGGTCTACTGTCAAGGAGAAGAAGACCACTTTGACCAGTTTCCCAACCAAGGCAAGATAATACTCTTGCAAAGTGCTAGCTCATCCTGAGCCAAGCACCACCCATTTACTTTATATTATGAGCCTAATTCCCAGTTTTATTTTTAAGTTGTACTTACTGTTATTTTGTACTATTGTTTCATAATTCAATAGGGTTAATGTTAGATTAGTACAAGAGTATCAAAGTTAGCCTAGGAGCAAGGCAAATTACTTAGCACCCCTCATCCTTAGATGCTAGTGCTAAATTAATCATGACTACTCTAGATGGGAACATGTGTGGTGAAATAATGAAATGACTTTTGAAGGTGAATATGACCAAGAGAAGATGGTGATTTTTGATTAAAAACTAGTATTGGTTTGGATGCGATACCTTTCCAATTATTGAGTACCCCCACAATACCTGATTATGGGTAAGGGCTTAACTAGAAGTTTATGTATCTTAGTATGAGTTCCCTACGAACACACATCATAGGGGTTATGCCGAGGCTGCCTCCGTTCTTGAGAAATGATGTGAAGTGAATTGTACGGCCAAGCCCTGTGCGGTTCCCGAGGTTGACGGTTGGTCTTCACTGGGAGGCCAAGCTCATGGGGAGAGGTGCTCATACTAGGGTTAGTAAATGAAAGGTTATGGTTGATGATCCGCGTGCTTGTGTTACGATGATTCGGGAAATCCCGACGGATGAAATCAAATGTTGTGGCACAAGTGTGCAACCTCTGCAGAGTGTAAATCTATTCGAATAGCCATGTCCACGGTTACGGACGGTTGGAAAGGCCATACAGTTTCCAGTATTAGAATTTGATCATGATTGATGATATGAATGGTGAATGGTGAATTGAATATATTGAAAACACAACAGAGTTGTGGGAATGACACTAATGTTCCCACTTGAGTTAGTTAGCACATGAATAAGTCTTTAGCAAATACTTGTGAACTAAAATTGGCTTTATGCAAATGAACTAGAGCTTAGCACCCAATGCTAGAAATGTTAGCACTTACACTAGTATTAGTTTGCGAGTACATAAAGTACTCACGGCTGTGTCCCTGGCTATTCAAATGGCCAGACTATGAAGAGGAGCAGCGGTACGAGGAGGACGGTCAGCAGGAAGTGCGCAACAACTAGGAGTCCGCTAACGTCAAGCGTTGGCCTGTGGACTATAGAGTCGGTCGTATCTTACGCTTCCGCTATGAACTTGTGTTTGTTCGTTGATCAGTTCGTTGATCATTAGATTAACTATTTGTGTAATATGGATCATGTGATTCCAATTTGTAAGACTTTATGAGTTGTAATGAATGGTGACTGTGATACTTAACTATTATGCCTCGCAACAACAATATTCCTGGGATTGCGATGTATGACATAATAGGCATCCGGACTTAAAAATCCGGGTGTTGACAGGACCCCTCCGAGGCCGCCCTTCCGCCTATAAAGTCTCCCCGTCGCGAAAACCCTAAATCAATAAGCCACAGGACGAGAAAAGTTACGCAGCCGCCGCCATCGCGAAGCCAAGTTCGGGGGACAGAAGTCTTTGTTCCGGCACGCCGCCGGGACGGGAAATTGCCCCCGAAATCCATCTCCATCGACACCACCGCCATCTTCATCGCCGCTGCTGTCTCCCATGATGAGGAGGGAGTAGTTCTCCCCCGAGGCTGACGGCTCTACCGGTAGCTATGTGGTTCATCTCTCTCTCCCATGGTGTGATCTTTATGTGATCATGAGCTTTGTATCACTATTAATCTATGTGCTACTGTAGTGATGTTATTAAAGTAGTCTATTCCTCCTCCATGATGTAAAGGTGACAGTGTGTGCATCATGTAGTACTTGGCGTAGGTTAGGATTGTAATCTCTTGTAGATTATGGAGTTAACTATTACTATGATAGTATTGATGTGATCTATTCCCCCTTTCATAGCTATTGGTGATAGTGTGTATGCTATGTTAGTACTCGGTCTAAATTGCAACGGTCTATTATGCACTCTAGAGGTTACTTTAATATGAACTCCAGATGTTGTGGAGCTTGTTTATTCCGGCTTGAGGGAGCTCTTGTAGCCCTACACAATGAATGGTGTTTGTTATCCAACAAGAGAGTGTTTGAAAGTAGCACAAGTGAGGAGAAGTTATTTATTTATTATGTGATCATTGTTGAGAGTGTCCACTAGTGAAAGTATGATCCCTAGGCCTTGTTTCTAAGCATTGGAACACCGTTTCCAACAAGTTCTGTTACATGTTTGCTTGCTGCCATATTTATTTCAGATTGTTATTACCACTCATATTCATCCATATTACTTGTATTTCACTATCTATTCGCCGAACTAGTGCACCTATACATCTGACAAGTGTATTAGGTGTGTTGGGGACACAAGAGACTTCTTGTATCTTAATTGCAGGGTTGCTTGAGAGGACTATCTTTGAACTCTACCTCCCTGAGTTCAATAAACCTTGGGTGATCCACTTAAGGGAAACTTGCTGCTGTTCTACAAACCTCTGCTCTTGGAGGCCCAACACTGTCTACAGGAATAGAAGCGTGAGTAGACATCAAGCTATTTTCTGGCGCCGTTGCCCGGGAGGTAAGGTAAAAGGTATTCACATCCTTCGACTACTAAGCTATTTCCTAGCACTGTTGCCGGTGTGTGAGTGCTCGAAGCTATCTCCTTTAGATTATGCAATTATATCTTTTTGTCTCTTGTTTTTATTTTCACTAGTTAGGCTTAATGGAAAACAACAAAAATATTAGAGATCTTTATAATATTTATCTTGAGTTAGGACATGAGGTGTTTGAAGAGAAAATTTAAAAACCTATGGAGCTTTATATGCATGCTAATGGCAATGTTATTAGTATGAATGCTTTGAACACCATTGTTGCTAATGGTATGGAAAATTCTAAGCTTGGGGAACTGGTTTTGAGGAGCATGATATTTTTAGTCCCCCAAGCATGGAGGAGAAAATTTACTTTGATGATACTTTACCTCCTATATATGATGATTACAATGATGACTATCCTATTTTCAGTCCACCTACTATTGATGAGAAAATTAATTATGATTACAATATGCCTCCTATATATGATGATTATGGTGATGAGAATAATAATGATAGCTATCTTATTGAATTTGCTCCCACTATAATTAATAGTAATGACTATGCTTATATGGAGAGTAATAACTTTATGCATGTAGCTCATGATAAGAATGTTTCATGTGATATTCATATTGTTGAGTTTGTTCATGATGTTACTGGAAATTATTATGAGAATATGGTTGTAGAAATTTTCATGGTACTAAAACACCTCTCTATATGCTGAAACTTTTAAAGTTACTCTTGTTTTATCTTACTATGCTTGTCACTTTATTCTTCATGAATTTATTTGTGTACAAGATTCCTATGCATAGGAAGTGGGTTAGGCTTAAATGTGTTTTGAATTTGCTTCTTGATGCTCTCTTTTGCTTCAACTCTTATTTCTTGCGAGAACATCATTAAAATTACTGAGCCCATCTTAATGGCTATAAAGAAAGCACTTCTTGGGAGATAACCCATGTTTTTATTTTGCTACTATTTTGTTGTGTCTTGGAAGTTGTTACTACTGTAGCAACCTCTCCTTATCATGTTTACTTCATTTTTGTGCCAAGTAAAGTCTCTAATAGAAGGTTGATACTAGATTTGGATTTCTGCGCAGAAACAGATTTGCTGTCTGTCACGAATTTGCGTCCTTCTCTCTGTAGAAGAATCAAAAAAATCAGCAAAAATTCATGCATGATCCTCAGATACGTACGCAACTTTCATTAATTTTGAGTTTTTCCATCTGAGCAAGCTAAGTGCCTCAGAAAAAATCCTCTTTACGGACTGTTCTGTTTTGACAGATTCTGCCTTTTATTTTGCATTGCCTCTTTTACTGTGTTTGATTGGATTTCTTTGCTCCATTAAATTTCAGTAGCCTTGGGTAATGTCCAGAAGTGTTAAGAATGATTGTGTCCTCTCTAAACATGTGAATTTTTATTATGCACTAACCCTCTAATGAGATTGCTTTAAGTTTGGTGTGGAGGAAGTTTTCAAGGGTCAAGAGAGGAGGATGATATGATATGATCAAGAAGAGTGAAAAGTCTAAGCTTGGGGATGCCCCCGTGGTTCATCCCTGCATATTTTAAGAATACTCAAGCATCTAAGCTTGGGGATGCCCAAGGCATCCCCTTCTTCATCGACAACTTATCAGGTCACTTCTAGTAAAACTATATTTTTATTCCGTCACATCTTATGTTCTTTACTTGGAGCGTCTGTTTGTTTTTATTTTTGTTTTTGTTTGAATAAATTCGGATCCCAACAATCCTTGTATTGGAGAGAGACACGCTCCGCCTTTTCATATTGAACACTTGTGTTCTTAGCTTTACTTTAATGTTCATGGCGAAGGTTGAAAACCGCTTCGTTGATTGCTATTTCGTTGGAAACAGAAAATGCTTCATGTGGTAAATGGTATATTATCTTGAATAATTTGATACTTGGCAATTGTTCTGAGCTCTCATAGATCATGTTTAAGCTCTTGCATCATGTAGTTTAAATCTATTAGTGGAGAACTACCGTAGAGCTTGTTGAAATTTGGTTTGCATGATTGGTCTCTCTAAGGTCTAGATATTTTCCGGTAAAAGTGTTTGAACAACAAGGAAGACGAGTGTAGAGTCTTATAATGCTTGCAATATGTTCTTGTGTAAGTTTTTGCTTTATCTTGGTTCATACTTGTGTTTGCTTCAAACACCCTTGCTAGCCAAAGCCTTGTCTTGAGAGGAAATGCTTCTCGTGCATCCAAACACCTTGAGCCAAAACTCATGCCATTTGTGTCCACCATAACTACCTATATGTGGTATTTTCTGCCATTCCAAAGTAAATTGCTTGCGTGCTACCTTTAAAATTTCATTCCTTTGTCTTTACAATACATAGCTCATGGGAAAATAGCTTAAAAACTATTGTGGTGATGAATATGTTGCTATATATCTTAGTTCTTATAAGTTGCTTGTTGAGCGGTAACCATGTTTCTGGGGACGCCATCAACTTTTTACACCTTTGTTGAATGTCATGTGAGTTGCTATGCATGTTCGTCTTGTCTGAAGTAAGGGTGATTTATCATGATTAAATGGTTTGAGTATGCATATTGTAAGAGAAGAACTTTGGGCCGCCAACCAAAGCCATGTATCATGGTGGAAGTTTTCAGTTTGGACATTAATCCTCAATCTCTTATGAGAATATTATCTGTTGTTGAATGCTTAAGTATTAAAGAGGAGTTCATTATCTGTTTTCTATGTTGTCCCGGTATGGATGTCCTCAAGTTGAGATCTATTAAAACCGAGAAATCAAATGCGATTTATCTCCTTGGACCTTTGTACAGGCGGCATAGAGGTACCCCTTTGTGACACTTGGTTGAAACATATGTAACGCAATGATAATCCATGGAAATCCGAGCTAATTAGGACAAGGTGCGAACACTATTGGTATTCGATGCATGAGGCTTGCAACTTGTAGGAAGTTTTATGCATAACACATATGAATTATTACTACCGTTGACAAAATTGTTTCTATGTTTTCAAAATAAAAAGCTCTAGCACATGAGTAATCCATGCTTCCCTCTGCGAAGAGCCTTTCTTTTACTTTATGTTGAGTCAGTTTACCTACTTCTTTCTATCTTAGAAGCAAACACTTGTGTCAACTGTGTGCACTGATTCTTACATGTTTACTTATTGCACTTGTTATATTACTTTATGTTGACAATTATCCATGAGATATACATGTTGAAGTTGAAAGCAACTGCTGAAACTTATATCTTCCTTTGTGTTGCTTCAAAACCTTCTATTAAGAATCTATTGCTTTATGAGTTAGCTCTTATGCAAGTCTTTTTGATGCCTGTCTTGAAAATACTATTCATGAAAAGTTTTTGCTATATGATTCAGTTGTTTAGTCATTATCTTTTTGTTAGCAATCTATATACCATTGCTTTGAATCACTTCATTCATCTCATATGCTTTACAATATTGTTGATCAAGATTATGTTGGTAGCATGTCACTTCAGAAATTATTGTTTTTATCGTTTACCTACTCGAGGGCGAGTAGGAACTAAGCTTGGGGATGCTTGATACGTCTCCAACGTATCTATAATTTCTTATGTTCCATGCTAGTTTTATGACAACACCTACATGTTTTGTTCACACTTTATGATGTTTTGATGCATTTTCCAACCTATTAACAAATGTCGAAGCGCTAGTTCCTGTTTTCTGCTGTTTTTGGTTCCCGAAATACTACACAGGAAATATTCTAGGAATTGGACGAAACAAAAGCCCAAGACCTCACTACAAGAAAAGTGCTGATAGACAATGTCTCAAAATCGTCCGCTAAGGGGTATTTTTCGTCGCCTATGGGCCCAACCCGACGATATGGGTTCTGTTATGGAAACTGCGTCAGGCAAAGTCCAACGACGATTTTTTCGGTCCGTCGCGCTTGGGCGCCCTTCCGCCACGGAAAATCGGACCGTTGCCCAAGTGTTTCAGGAGCCCGTTGATGCGCGACGTCATGCAAGCGGCACGTGGCGGGACGCCGGTTAACGGCGTTAGCCGGTGAAACCCGTGGTAGATGGTAGGCCCACACGAGGCACCGCCACGTCTTAAGCGGGCCGACCCATTAAGTTTACGGGCCGGGCCGGTGACTTAGTTTGACCGGTCAACTATACGAGCTGGGCTGGTCCATTGAGTTACGTGGGCCGGGCCTAACCTCTAAGGTTAGTGTGGTCAAAACTTTAATGGGCCGGCCCGCTAAGCATGTGGGCCGGACCGAGATGCACTCGTTTGACCAGGTCAACGAGGTAAAAGGCCGGCCCACAAGACATGTGGGACCCACTTTCCTGTTATCGGGCCGGCCAATTTAACTAGTGGGGTCCACCTTAAAACAACTGGGCCGGCCCAAGAAGTTATTGGGCCGGCCCAATTAACATGTGGGTCCCACTTTCCTGCTATCGGGCCGGCCCATTTAGTATGTGGGGTCCACAATAGATCAAACAGGCTGGCCCAACAAGAAAGTGGGCCGGGCCAAAAACACAGGTGGGTCCCACTTTCCTGTTAAAGGGCCGGCCCATTTCGTACGTGGGGTCCACAATAGATCAAACGGGCTGGCCCAACAAGATAGTGGGCCGGGCAAAAAACACAGGTGGGTCCCACTTTCCTGTTAAAGGGCCGGCCCATTTAGTATGTGGGGTCCACCATCTAGCAAGTGGGCCGGCCCAACAAGATAGTGGGCAGGGCCAAAACACAGGTGGGTCCCACTTTCCTGTTAAAGGGCCGGCCCAATTAGTATGTGGGGTCCACCATCTAGCAAGTGGGCTGGCCCAACAAGATAGTGGGTCGGGCCAAAAGCACAGGTGGGTCCCACTTTCCTGTTAAAGGGCCGGCCCAATTAGTATGTGGGGTCCACCATCTAGCAAGTGGGCTGGCCCAACAAGATAGTGGGCCGGGCCAAAAGCACAGGTGGGTCCCACTTTCCTCTTAAAGGGCCGGCCCATTTAGTATGTGGGGTCCACCACAAAAGCAATTGGGCTGGCCCAACTAATTAGTGGGCCGGCCCAGTAGTGGGTGGGGTCCACCTTAAAGCAAGTGGGCCAGCCCAATTAGTGTGTGGGGTCCACGACGTGAATCAAATGGGTGGCCCAATAAGTAAGTGGGCCGGACCGTTTAGTTCTTTGTTTATATCTGCAGGCATAATAGGCGCTTTAGGATTTTGCGAGGCGAGGCACATATGTGATTTCGCTTAATTGGGCCGTTTAAGGGATGGGAATTCGTGATTTAGATACGAGAATATTTACGCAGCATTGATTTACATGTCGGATAGCCTCACTTACCACAAGCGACAAAGAAAAAATGCGCAAAAGAACTATAAAAACTAACTAAATATTACATCAGCTGCAAGGCATTGAAAAAATATTACAGAACCCAGAGAAATTGAATGGTAATTAAACCTAGTAATACAATGAAGCGATCCGGCAATCTTTTAAGTTGTCCATGCAGCACCTATATCCGAAACAAAGACATTACAAGTTAAGACAGCAACAATGGAAAGGCAAAGACACTACAATATTGTTTGCCAAAGAATTTGGAACTCATCATTTCGTCGTTATAACAAGATCATTGTAATGCGCACAATAAGCAAACAAAGAGTGCATGCCGCATACCAACGACCAATATAACGAGCATGTTAGAATGAAACAACTGAGACTTACTACTTGTCGAGTCCCATTCAAACCAACATGTTCGGGGAGTACAAAATTGGCATGAACAACATAGTAGCAGAGCTATAAATTTTGTAACAACGGTCGAGCAAGATGAAGTTATGATGGCTACATCTACAGAGCAGGGAATGTAAACCAAAAATAGAAGTTACGATGGCAAAAGCTAAAGAGGAGGGAATGTGAACCAACATGTGCCAAGTGCAATTACTTCATTTTGGCCGTGAACTAAATAATACTCCGAACTTATAGTGAAGGGGATGCAAATCAAGATGTTTCGGGATATAAACTTGTAATGAGCAACACATAGAGGATAGTTAATCGTTGGAGCTTAGGATGGACCCGGATACGAATATAGTGGGATCACCTGTGAACTTGTATAAGAGGGAATGCAAACCAATATGTTCAGCTTTCCATATGTGAGCGTCATGCCAAGTCAGAGAAACAAGTCAATAATGCGGCTTTTGAAGAACAAGATGGCACGCAAAATTATTATCTAGTAGTATGACAAGTTTATTTGTACTACGAGCTAGATAGCGAGTGACGACATGCCAAACTAAGTCCTTACTTTGTTAGCTTACAATGAACTAGATACAAAACAATGGCATCACACCGTAGTACGGGGAATGCAAGCCAACATGTTCATGGAGTAAAAAATTGGCACAAACAACATAGTAGCGAGGCCATAATTTTTGTAACAACGGTCGAGTAAGATAAAGTTATGATGGCTAGATCTACGAGCAGGGAATGTAAACCAAATATAGATGTTACGATGACAAAAGCTATAGAGCGGGGAATGCGAACCAACATGTGCAATTACTTAAAATTGGCCATGAACTAAATAATAAGCGGGATGTTACTATAATACCTATAATTTTTGTAACAATGATCGAGCAAGATAGAAGTTATGATGGCTACATCTACGGAGCGAGGAATGCAAACCAAAATGTTCAATCGCTTAAAGTTAGCAATGAAGTAGAAAATAGCAAGGTGTTACGGTCATAGCTAGGAATGAACTAAAAGAGCTTCAAACAAACAAGCATCTGAACCCAGAACATGGCGCTAAAACAAGTGACTTACATTAGGAGAAGCACTGCCGTGGGAGTCACGACGAGATCTTCCTGGGGTTGATAGATCCGGTGATGAAGTACGCTACATGTGCTACTTGGGGTTGGAGAGACGGCCATTACACTTCATGGTTACTCATCTCATCTGCAAAAACGTAACGGCACGTCGTTAGCACAAATAGGTTCCCCCAAGATTAAACAAGAACTTGCAGGCAAGCAATAGAAAAGCGACAGTAGAAGAGTTCAGATCATGCACGGCGCCGGTGAAGCAGATCCGGTTCATGCACAGCGGTGTCGGTGAGCAAGATCCGATGCGGTGGACGACGGATCCGGCGAAGCGGCTCCGGTGGGGTGGACGATGCCGCAGCTGAGGCGACTGCGGTAGACTGCTGGATGAGCATATGGTTTCGAGGTTCGGCGGGGATGATCCGGTCTGGCTGATGACGACGTTGATGAAGCGGCTCCGGCAGGCAGCCGGATGACGAGGATCGCGAGGGCTCGGGTAGGCCAGGGAAGTCCGGCGGGGATGTTCCGGTGCGGTGGTCGTGGAGGTGGTAGAGAGAGGGACTTGAGAAGTTCCGGTGGGTGGTCTTAGATGAGAGACTGAGGGAAATGAATTTTTTGGGAGGGTATCCGGGGCTAGGGAGGTGGTGATCCAAAAAATGACGGCCAGACCCCCCCACCAACCGACTTTGCTGTCATCTCCACAGGGGTATAATCGGAATTTGGAAGCGTGTGAAATTTTTGTATTTTGTGGGCGGGAAGTTTTGCCGCTATGAGATTTTGAATTTCGCTAAGGTCCAAGTATAATGATAAAAAATTGTGAGACCGTACTAGTACCTCTGTTCAAGGACGACTGTAAAATCAAATCACCATCAAGTTGAACATCGGTTACTACCATGATCATCATCGGACACAGATCTGGTGACATGCACCTGAAATTGGTGCATCCGTTGCAAAGTATAATGCTAAAATTTTGAGTGGCTGTACTAGTACTTCTGTTCAAGCCCGAGTGCAACATCAAATCATCATCACGTTGAAAATTTGTTACCATGATCATGATCTATCTCTAAATTTGGCGCATCCGCTAAATTTGACAAAGTATAATGATAAAGAAATTGTGAGACAGTAGTAGTACTTCTGTTCAAGGTCGAGTGCAACATCAAATCATCATCACGTTTAAAATTTGTTACCACGATCATGATCTACCTCTGAAAATGGGCGCATCCGCTAAAACTTGCAAAGTATAATGATACAAAATTGTGAGACCGTACTAGGACTTATGTTCAAGGTCGAGTGCAACATCAAATCATCATTACATTGAAAAGTGTGTTACCATGATCATGATCTATCTCTGAATTTGGCGCATCCGCTAAATCTCGCAAAGTATAATGATAAAAAAATTGTGAGAATGTACTAGTACTTATGTTCAAAGCCGAGTGCAGGATCAAATCATCATCACGTTGAAATTCGTTACAACGATCATGACATATCTCTAAAATTGGCGCATCCGCTAAATCTCACAAAGTATAATGATAAAAAAAATTGTGAGACTGTACTAGTACTTGTGTTCAAGGCCGAGTGCAGGATCAAATCATCATCACGGTGAATTTTTTTACAACGATCATGACATATCTCTGAAATTGGCGCATCCGCTAAATCTTGCATGTGGCGCATCTCAGTGCGGAGCAACATGCCGGTGCTATCAAGGTTGAGGCGTCAGTAGCGTCATCGGGCTCTCCTCTTTTGATAGATCTTCTACATGGCGCGGTGCACCGCCCGTCGAGAAGCAGTCACATGTGATACCGAGGTGGAGACGTCGCCGGCATCCTCGAGGTGCGGCCGCCCTTCTACGAGCCAGCGTCGACTCAAGGTATGAATCCATGCGTTGTCGCGCCCCTTCTTCCGATGAAGTTGGGTGCCTTAGATTTATTGTTCTTCTCTTACGATTATTTCGAGCCGAACATGTGTGCTCTTTCTCTGAATATATTGCTTGAAAAGCTAACCAAGTTAATTAAATTCACTTCGTTCTTAATCTTGCGTGCTAATTTTGTTATTTTTGCTGACAGTGGTGCGCGCAAGGAGATTTATTTGTGGGTGTGCTGAGTTATTAGGCCTAAGTCGAAATCCTTAGCTTAACGAGGCCTCAGCTTAACACATAAAAAAGTTGTTCAATCTCGCCCACAATGTCCTTTTCTTTCCTCTTCCTTTATTGGAACTTGTTTTGCAGACAAGGAAAGTGGCACGTGTAATGTGAGTAAAACCCTCTTAGCCAAAATCAGCTACAAGCAAGATTTTCACGTATTGTAGATGCCCCAATTGACTCTAATCCCCAATGTAGTCTTTTTTTATGTCGGTATAGACTTCTTTACATGGCATGCATTTGCCTAATAAGCAGCATTGTATTGCCATTCTAGCCAACTCGATCGATATGTCAAGCTTCATGCACGAGATGCCATGTTTAATTTACTCCCTCACTCCGATCCATATTTCTTGGTGTAAAATGAATGTGAATCGAAGGGAGTACTTTTCTTAGATAGTACTATACCATTTCAAAAAAAAAATACTAGTACTACTACATCACAAATGCATCAAAAGAGTACTACCATCACAAGACCACCACGGTTGTACTAGTAGAGTTTAATACTGAACTTCCAAAGGGAATAAGATTACACATATGAACTTTAAACGAGGACCGGGAGCATGAGGGCCGCAGCAGGGGGCGTTGACCGGGAACAAGCCGAGGCAAGACGTAATTCGGGAGGAAGAGGCCATATGCTTGCGTGCTTGGCCTTGGTTGCGGGGCGGTGCTTCCCCGATGTACTTAGGCCTACACCCGTCGCATCTTCGGATCGAGTCGCGGATGTCCTTACGGAGGATTTTGCCACGGAATGGGCAAAATAGCTCCCCGCGCATGCGGAAACGAATTTCACCACCATTCGGCCGCTTCGGAACGTAGCGGCTCTTCACAGTCCCTGCGCTCCTTGTTGTTGTCCATGTCATCAGAATATTCCTGTGAATTATAAAGTACATAATAATCAGGTGCTTAATGACAGATCGAATAAATACCGCACTATCATAACCAAACCTTAGAAACCCTAAAATTAAATGTGTAGAACAAGTAAATGGGAGAAGAAATCATACTAAATCACGAGAAAACCCTATGAACAACAATGAACATAAGCCACAACAATTGCAAGTCCACTAAGTATGAACACATAAATTAATTATATGACAAATCAAGCCAACTACATGGCAGATTAGTCAAAATTAAACTAGAATACGACCGCACGAACCGTAGAATCAAGTACGTCTACAAGAACAAGGTAGGAGATCAAATCAATCAAGAACCAGGTTCGTGCAAACCACGCGAACAGTAATATGACACAAAAAGGATCGGGACAGTTTCGGTAAAAGAGTAGTACCTCCTCGTCGTCACCCTCGACATCCTCCTGGAACTGAACGTTTGGGCCGAAATCGTCGAAGGGGTCGAGGTCCGCGTCCAGCACCGGGTCTAGGAAGACCTCGCCGTGGTGGCCTGCAACGCCTTGCAGATCTTCGGCGGGAGCAACGACGTTGCTATCCATCTTCTCCTCGATGGCCAGGACGCCCGTTTCGACCGAGGTCAAAGAATCAGACAAGCAGAGGAGACGAGCGGCCTGGGTGCCCGGTGAAGCCTCACCCGCCGCGACGGCCACTACCGAAGAGGCATCCTCTGCGCGAGCGGCCGCCGATTGCTCCGCCTCGTACGCAAGACCTGTCTTCATGCTGCTGCGGTTGGAAACGAGGAAGTCGATGCCTCGGAGGTGCGGTGAGTTGATGGGAGGGGAGAGGACGAGCTCGCGAGAGACAATGAGGCCGATTATTTTATAGCCTCTGACTCTCTGTATCAGAATGGCATTAGTTGTGGACGCGAGAGACGATGAGGCCGATTAGTTGTGGACGCGTGAAGTCGTGTATGTACTCGATTCTCACGTATACCAATACTTCCAAACGTCATAAGTAATTCACAATCATTCAGAATAATATGAGACCTTAACATTTTATTGTTTGTGTCAGATATTATCCATGAAAAATAACATCCTTCAAAAAATAAATCCCTTATGCCAATCCGGTCATGCCCGTCTACTCCAACTAGCTTCCTCGAGTAATTTGTCACCCTGACATTCTTAAAATGAACCAAAATTTGGCACAGGGGCATCACATGGAAAATGATGTTACCATTCTCTCTTCCCATTTTTGTTTGAATTTTTCAAAATTGTCATGCCCTAACAGAAAAAAATGTATGTTCCTTCTATGAAGCATGTATCGAATGGCATTACCAAAACCCGGGGGTGGCGGGGCACATGGTGGTGTGATGATACATCACATTTGGACCACACAACACAATTTGGACCAACCAAAAAATTCAACCACCCTACACAAACCCTGGTCAAAACTAGTTTGACCAATATTACAAAAGTTGTACATAATTCAGAAACCGTTAGAAATATACGAAGCATTCAGGAGTCAATACTGAAGACAAAGCAATTATGCCAAAAGACGAAGGCAGAGGAGGAACAGGTCTTGCTATATTGCACAACAAAGCCAAATTCAACTTTTCATCGATTCCAAAATTCTGGCTGCAATTAGCACACCCTGGTCTCCTGATGTTGCAATAGTTGGCTGCTGGGAGCGGAGACACTCGACTTCCTTCTTCAACTTATCGCACTTTGTGCGAACTTTCAAGTACTTCATCTCGAAATATTGCGCATGTTTAGCATGCAACTCCACTTCCTGTTGAAAACTTTCACAGTCACAGTTGCAATCACACTGACCAGCCTTGTCAGTGACCACACTCATCGGTGGCTGGGCGCGTAGTTCCTCGACTTCCTTCTTCAACTTCTTACACTCCGCGAGAACGTCTGAGTACCGTTTATCAAAAGAAGATTGCACGGAACGGGCATTCTCCTCCGATATGGCATGATTTAAAATGCACCTGCCCACGAGGTGGCGGATTTTCTTATGAAGGATGGTGTTGTGGCCCTTGATCTAGTCCAGTTTCGCGGAGAATCGTGTTATCACATCCTGCATTGCAAATTCAACAACAATGAAGTATGCAGAGTACAGATGAGGGGGGAGAAATAAACAAATGGGGTGCCAACCTCTTCAATATGCCTGAGAGCTGCAAAGTCCTTGTCCATAGGAACCTCTTCAACGATGGAACCGCCATCCCTGGAAGAAAGACATTTAAGTAGTTTGATCTGGCAGCCAGCAAGGAGGCGATGAAACTGCGGCACGGCAATGGAAACATACACGGCCGAAGATGCACACACGCGCACTGGCTGCTCCTCTCCCGGAGACTGAGCATTCGTCTCTGATTCTGCATTCAGGATACCAAACCTATGCAAGAGTTTGAGGTTTCTGTTCTGAAGGGTGGTGTTGTGGCCCTTTAATCTCATAATCCCTTCCTGCATGGAAAAATTCACCAGTAACGAATCAGGGATCCTTTTTCATTCACAGGATATGAAAATCATAAGATTAGGAAAAGCATAGGATTTTGTATACATTAGAGAGGGTGTATGCGCTATTTTATGGGCTATTTGGAATGTACAAAATGAAGTCGTGTTTAATAAACCCAAATCTCATCCCTTCTATGTGAGTTATCCCTATGATTATTCACTAGATCCGTATGTTTCTTATCTCCAGCCCGAGGATCAGCGAGGATATCATGGAGTCCGGGTGCAGCCGACTAGAGACAGCCTCGCACGGGATTTTTACGGCCGGGGTGGTCGGCGGTTTCCTCATAGAATTACTTACTGATGTGTTTTTGCCTTTTTGGCACCCGCTGTTTTCTATGTTTCGTTGGTGGATCTTTGTGTCGACTCTAGCTGATCCGTGAGAAGTTGTCATAATTTGTGTATGAATCGAAGAAAGCAATAAAGCAGCCATATACATCATTTTGATGCAGAGGCTGTGATATGTCCCCCATTTCGAAAAAAGGAACAAACATAGGATATATTTCTATAAATCAAACAACTAATGTAGGAAAAAACCCCATAGGATCTAAATGCTACACAATTCTTATAGAAGTCCTACGAATTAAAGAAGCCCTCATGCAGTACGGAGATGAAGAGGAAGAAAAAAAGCAATGGATATATATATTATATAGTGCATACATTATTAATGCTCTTGAGAGCTAACAAGTGCTCATCAAACAACGGGTCCTCGATAGCTAAGTACGAAGTGGATCTCGCGGTAGAAAGCACGAGCCTGGAACCGTCGGCCCTGGAAGATGATAGCCGGTTTAGTTGGCACCGCCTGCCAGACAAGGACTCAACGAAAATCCGGCATGGCGATGGAAACATACCCGGGAGCTTCGTACCCACCGGGTTGGCGAGAAACGAGCGATTTCTCAACTTGGGTAGGAATGGCGCTGAAACCAGCCGCCATGGAAGAAAGACGGTTAAATTGTTTGATCCGCTAGCCAGCCCGTAAGGCGAGAGAAACTTCGGCATGGCGATGGAAACATACCCAGGAGCTTCGTACCCACCATCTTGGCGAAACACGGTCGATTTCTCGGCATCGGTAGGAAGGGCGACACTTGAACGGGCGGCCCTGGAAGAAAGACGGTCAAATAGTCTGGTTCTCCCGGGTAAAAAAATAGTTGGATCTGTTTGCCTTGCTCGTAATCTGCGTTCATGGGGGCAAAGAAAGCACATGGCGATAAAAACTTACCGGGACTTTTGCTGGATTACTCGCCCGACCCAACAAGCCCGAAGCGGGTCGAGCTTGCGATGGAAGCGCGGAGCGAGCTTGCGATGGAAGCGCGAACATGCTCGTCCGCCGGCGCCGCTGGTACACTTTCAAAGTCAGAGTTTGCAGGACTTTCAGCGGGATGGATTTCACCGCGGATTTAGTCTCAGACAACAATGCCTCCTTCCTCTTCTTACACTTCTTCATGTTCTTCTTAGACAACTTGTTGAACGATGGATGAATCGCTGGAGGAAGAAGGAAGGGACAAGCAGGTGGGGATAGAAGGGGTCGGTGTAGAGCTCTCCGGGGAGGGTTCCCCGGGGAGGAGGATGAAAACTGGAACGAACGGGACAGGGATGGGACTGGGCAATCTTGTCCGTCCATCCAAAATCAAAGGGCGGGAGCACATAAGACTTTGGGCCATTGACAGGCTGGTCCTGCCACAGGCGGACCCCAAGTTTCAGCGATTCAATGTCAGTGAAAAGATGGGCAATGTAAAAGAATCTTGTTCGGGGTCGGCCGCGGAAGCCAAATCTCTGTGTCCCAAAGTCTACTAGTAGTCTACTCCTATATAGGTATAGATGCATAGCCATCATACCATTGCATTGATCGAGCTGTACGCCTTTACCACTCTGATTCAGGTCCAAAATATTATTGTTCTCTTGTCAAATCAAAGGCCATGTCAGTTTAACGAAATGGATGTTCTTTAACTCACAAACTACTCCAAGGACATCATTTACGGACTACTGAAGCCATGTACATATTTTCTGGATCGATTTAGTAATTTGCTATAACTGTAATATTATTTCCAATTTTTAGCAATTTATTTGAATTTTAGGATTTTACTTATAAATTTCACTAATTGACATGTGTAGGAAAGATAGAAAACAACTAGTGTATGCATGACCAATTAATCTGACTAAATAAATCTTATAGTGGCCACTTTGCATCACTCAAACTGAGAGGGCATGTTAGATTCATATGATAGAATAATGGAGAATCGCTATGACATATGCCTCCTTGAATCCTACGGGAAAGAAATCTACGGGAATTGGTAGAGCTAGGTGTGTGATGGTATCATCGGAAAGACAAAGGAAATTTCTATAGAGATTGAGAGTGCATAGCATAGTTGTCACAGATGCATATGAATTTTTCCAAGAGGTCTAACCTCTTATTAGAAATCCTATAGGGTTGTACTGTAACATCCCAAAAATTTAAAACAAAGAGAAAATGAATTTCATTTTTTTCCAAAAATGAGAACCAACAAAAACTTTTATTAAATTCAGTTTGGTACCTAGTAAGCATGCTTATAGGTTGTGATATTGCCCTGATTGTTTATTTCTTGCATTGAACCTAATTCCAAAACCCTAAACCCTAATCTTCTCACAACAAAATAGTATCAAATAAGAAGGAACTAAAATAAAATAAAATATGTGGGCATATAGCCCTAGCATGCAAATATTGACTAATACCATTCTTACTTTTCAAAATAGAGGTGAACCATTGAGATACTCCACTAAACCCTAAACCTCACCCCTCTTCTCACCATCCTAGTTAAAATAAAATAAAAGGAAATTAAATAAGAAAAAGGCATATGTGCCTATGGCTATTTCTATAAATCTTTACCCCAAGCTCCTCTACTTTGTTTAGTGGTTTGGAAAACCATTACACACCCTATATAGTACTTATCAAACCTAATTCAAGTTGTTTCCAAAAAAAAAAGAAACTAAAAATGCCATAGAGGCATATGAGAGTAAATTAGCAAATTTATGAATTTGAGAAGATTGACCCTAGGACTTGTTGTGAATGGTTGGATCAATACCATTTCAACACTCAACAACACCAATTGGGTCAAGCAAAGTCAAATTAAAAATCAAGTGCCACATATGCCTAGAGGCATATGTGACACCATAGCCATAATATCCAATTCTTGCCCTATGTCTTTAAACCTTGATAAATTGGTGTGAAACCATATCTAAACCTAATCTAATGCTAAATTGACCCTAACCCATGCCCAAGTAGATCAAGGGGAACCATTTACAAAAATAATAAAATTTGACACATCATCTTTTATGTGTTATGGCCATTTTTGCAAATATTTGAACAAGACCTTTTTAAATGGATTCAATGGTTGGGAAATGTTTCTAAACTAATAAGAATCACTTTAGAGTCAAGAAAAATCAAATCACAAAGAGAGAAATCAAATAGGGAGAAAATCCACAAAATTCACTCACATACACTTAGCCAAATTTTGCAAATCTTCACCAAAGGCCACCATTGCTTGATCTATTGCTTGGAGAATACTTATATATGATAAACAAACACAATTTCATCAAAGAAACAAGAATCAACCCAAGGCAAATCTCAAAACCTACATACATGTGATAATGGTCAAAATGAAGTTTTATAAAATGTTCCCCACTTTACCCCCTGGTTTTGATTTTTCTTCAAACTAAACTTGGTAAACCAAAGCCATGTCATCCAAGACCATGTCAAGGTGAGTAACTTTCATGTTGACCACCATGGCCAGAGTTGACTAGGTTGACCAGTATGAATTTGACAAGTGGTGATGTTGAAACAAAGAGAAGATCATCCCCATTTTGAAATTTCACAAATCAACTTCATTTTGAACACCACCACCACCATTGTGCTCTAAACATTATTTAAATCAACTCCACCAAATATTTTTGAAAAATTCAAAAACATTTTTCTTTCGGCCATTACATCAAACACCTGGTGTGCACTTATTCACATTGATCATACACTCTTATATCCAGAGGTTCTTAGACTAAACCATCACACTTCTGAACATCATTGACTTCTTCTTGCATCCAGTGAACAAAGCCAAGCATTAGAACTACTGTACCTTGATGATTCTGACCAATGCCATGCCATGCCGAGACACCATGGCACTCATCATGCCAACTCCATCTCTAACCCTCTCTGGTCACTCTCACCATGTCTACTGGATCGCCCTCACCTCACTGATCACGCAGGTACACGCCAAGGACACAGGAGACGTCGGCATTCGCCAGAATGTGACGTGCCCCGACGTGCCAGGACATGCCAGAGCACGCACCGGCACGACTCTGGACACGCCAGAGAACGCACACACCCCGTCGACTTCGTCCTCCTCTCGACCTCTCCCTTCACCCACCTGCTCCCCTAGGCACCAGCTAGCTCCAGGACACGCTCATTTGGATGGGGAGGCCGTGTCGCCGTCGCCATCGTCACCGTCCTTCCGCCATGGTACTGCCCACCTTCGTCGCGCTCCTGCTCGCCACAGGCCATCTTTTTCTGTGCAATCACGCGCGTCATGCTCGCCTGGACCTCGCCAACCCGCCTGCGTCGTCGCCCAGCTCACTCCCCCCCTGTAGCGACGTCGCCATGGACGACCTCATCTCTGCGCCTCGGCCTCGCCCAGCAGCTATAAAAGGAGGGCTCCCCTCGCTCATTTCTCCACCCCATCGCCTTCCCCTCTCATCTCTGACTCTCCTCACCACCTCGCTGCTCGACATTGCCCAGTAGCTCCGCCCAATTTCACCATCACCGCCCGTGGCCGCCGCAGAAGCTCGCCGACGATAGAAGCCACCCCTGGAGCTGCCACTTGTACCAGGCGAACCGCCGTCCTCGACAACGTCGCCTAGACCCTCTCCCTCGACCGCCGGCGGCCTGGAGCGCTCTCCGACCCCCTACTCCGCCATGCCAGCACCTCCCTTCTCTCCGACGACGACGACGACGTGCGACCGTCGGATCGACATCTAATCCAACCGCTCACGATCACTGGTACCGTTTCGGTAAGGGTAAGTCGCTGACGTGCGGGCCCCTTTGTCAGTTGGCCCGGGACGCGTTGAAACGTTACCTGGGCCAGCCCAGTTAGTTTCCCTCGTTTTGGCCCATTTCCTTTCCCGCCTAGGCCCAGCCGTTTGAATTCAAAATTTCGAATTTATCAAATTGCTTAATGCATACATTTTTAAATTTAAATAGAATCAAATTTACTTGGCCAAATTTAATAAATTTTATATATTTGGAAAGCTGAGGAAATTATCTAAACAACCTCACTGGTCTCAACTCTAGATTGTTTGTAGAAAGAATGTGATAAAAATAACAAGGCAGGGCCTTTTCAAACTTCAAATAATTATTTAAAATCAACCATAAACTATTTTGAGATGATTCAAATTCTCATAAATCACAATTCAAATACTCTAATTGTTTCTGTAAAAATATGATAGTAGTACTGTATATGATCATGGGATAGATTCAAATAATTGCTTTATGGCCATTTCTAGCTCATTTAAACTATTTCAAAAATATTATTTAAATTATATGAGGTGTAGCTTCTCACTTAAATCATTACTCCAAGTGATTCAATGTGAGTTGATGACACATGTATTAATGACCAATATGTTCTTATTTGAAAATATTAAATCATTCTCATAGTAGTATTTAAATTGTTCAAAACTACCTATTAAATCATATGAGATGCTTTGGTCTCATTTAAATCTTGTCTCAACTAAGTTAATATGAGGTAGAGACCATGGTCAATTAAAGCTCATATCAAATTAGTTGATGATATTAAACCATTACAATGTGTATTAAAATGGTATGAGGTGCTCACCTCATTTAAATCATTTTTTTAAATGATAAGTGTGAAGAGGTTGACTTTGGTCAACCTAGGTCACATATTATTCATGAGAGAAATTAACTCTTAATAAGATAATGAGAGGAAATTATGTTCTCAAAATAAACAAATAGAATCACTAATAAATATTACAATGAGAGGAAATTATTTCTCAAAGAATTAAATAGAAACCTTAAATTAATGTTTGTAATGAGAGGAAATTATTTTTCTTTAAAAGAAAACAAAGTCAATCAACATGTTAAGAATGTGGTGATGCTAGAATAACTTGTGTGAGCCACTTGTGTGATTAGTCTAGTACCTCAGTATTGTTTGGTGATTGTATATCTCATATTCGTTTATAGACGCTAGTACCGAGGAGTACCAGGAGGAGGAGGTCTACTTTGAAGAAGAAGAGAACTTTGATCACTACTCCAACCAAGGCAAGCTAACACCAATGCAAGCTATACTCTTGCAAGCTAATATTCTTGCTAAGTGCAAAGCTCTACAAGAGCAAGGCACCACCACTTTTTACTTTATGCTTAATGATCCCATCCCAAGTTTTACTTTACCAGTTTTATTGCTTTTTGTTTATCAAAGTTTACTTTTTGATTCATGATTCACTTGGTCTAGAGTAGAACAAGATCATCAAATTTAGCCTAGAGCAATGAAAGCTAGATAGCACCCCTCATGACTAGTTGCTAGTGCTAGCAAATAAAATTGACTACACTAGATGGGAACATGTGAAATGAAATGACTTTGAAAACCTTGGAATGATGAGTCATTCTATTGAAAGATTTTGAAGGTGAATGTGACTTGTGAATGACATGGTGAATTTTACAAAAACTGATGGTTGGGTTCGGATGCGATACCATTCCAATTTTACAAGTACCCCCACAATATATACCTGATTATGGGTAAGGGCTTAACTGGAAGTTTATGTATCTTAGTATGGGTTCCCTCTAAACAAGCGTCATAGGGGTTATGCTGAGGCTGCCTCCGTTAAAGGTGAATTGATGTGAGCCGACGTGAATGAGGTGAGCCTGTCCGGCCCAAGCCCTGTGCGGTTCCCGGGCTGATTGTCCGTCTTCACTTGGGAGGCCAAGCTCATGGGGAGAGGTGCCTATACTAGGGTATGTAAGTGAAAGGTTATGGTTGGTAGTCCGCACACGGAGTGTGATAAATCGGGGGCGAGTTAACCACGACGGATTATTGCAAATGTTGTGGCACAAGTGTATGGCCTCTGTAGAGTGTAGAACTATTCGAATAGCCGTGTCCACGGTTACGGACGATTGGAAAGGCCATACTGTTCCGTCATCAGAACTTTTCAAAAATGTGACATGTGAAGGGTGACTTGTGACTTGAAAGGTGAATGGTGAATTTGACTTGAATCACGACAGAGTTGTGGGAATGACACTAATGTTCCCACTTGAATTAGTTAGCAAATGAAGAGGCTTTTACTAAATGCTTATGAAATAAAATTGGCTTTATGCAAATAAACTTAGAGCTTAGCACCCCATTACTATAGTTGATAGTGCTTACCTTAGTATTAGTTTGCGAGTACTTTAAAGTACTCATGGCTTTGTCCCTGGCTATTCAAATGGCCAGACTATGAAGGAGAACAGCAGTACGAGGAAGATGGACGGCGGGACGTCTACGACAACTAGGATCACTCCGACGTCAACGGTTACTGTGGAATAGATGGACCGCAACCGTTACTTCGCTTCCGCTATGTATTTTGTAATAGGATCTCTAGATCCATTATGTTGTATTAAGACTGGATCATGTGATCCCTTTATGTAAGACAATTCCGGGTTGTAATGAATGATGTGTTGTGATATCAATCTATTATGTCTCGCAAAAACAATATTCACGGGATTGCGATGAATGGCATAATAGGCATCTGGATTTAAAAATCCGGGTGTTGACAAGTTGGTATCAGAGCCATTGTTGACCTTAGGAGACCCTAGTTAGAATGGACGTCCTGAAAAATTTAGTTTCAAAAAAGCAAATGAAGTGAATATTTATGAAAACTTATTCTCACTCTTATCCTTGAGATCTTTTTCGAAGAAAGAAATCCATACTCCACTTTTCCTTGTAATATTACATAAGATTTTGCACACTTGATCACTTCTCTAACTTACTTATCCTAATTGCTCACAGATGGAATACCAATGGGAGTGCTATCAGCTTGGTCACAGAGGAGAACTGAGGTTCGAAAAGGAATTGAAGCAACTAGTGGAATATCTAGGACACCCATATCCCGAGTTCTTCGGAACACCCCGCAATAATCAGTTGGGAGGACCACCTCGGTGGGAAGTTTCTGCTGATCTAGGAAGAAAGCTTGGAGCCCCAGTATGGGAACCATATGGTTTTCGGTAACGGGAAACACCTGGAGGGAAGGACTAGTCAGAGCTATGCAAGAAGCAATCGCCCGTCTGTGCGGACAAAATGAGAACAAGATCCGGAACACTCGTTTCATCTATTACCCAAGACATGACTCCATGGGAAGATCGATGACCATGCCACCACACACGGAGATGAACCACTATGTAGCACACCAGGACTTCAGGCTGTACAAAACCCGCAGGGATTTGGATAACGCCCTCGCCCTTCGCCAAGCACCTCAACAGTGAAGACGAAGATTTCCCCCCTGAAGAGTAGTATCATTAAAGCACTTGAGTAGGTGTGAGTTGTATCAGGATCCCTTGTATCATAGAACGAATGAATGGTTCTTAAAACCAACGGTGTGTTAGATTTGTAATGTGTGATGCTTGGTATGAATGAAAAAGTGTTGTTGGTTTTACCCCCTCAACACTACTCAAGTTTTGAAACTTTTTGAATTTAACTCAAACAAACCATAGAAATTTCCCTCTTATCTTATCATTTACTTCAATAATCAGATGGCCCCACCAAACCGCAACGCCAACCAGGACGCAATGATGCAGATGATCCAGATGATGATGGAAGATCGCGAAGCCGCGAGAGCAGAACGACAAGCCAACATAGCAGCACTGCAACAGATAGCTCAAAACAATCAAGGCCACGGAAACCATGATCACCCAGGATCAAAGCTGAAGAACTTTCAGAACACCAACCCTCCGATGTTTAGCAAGACCGAAGAGCCACTTGACGCAGATGATTGGCTCCAGACAATGGAGAACAACTTAGAAGTTGCGGGAGTAGAAGCCGCAGAGAAAGTACTGTTTGCCACCCACTACCTGTCAGGACCTGCAAGAGCCTGGTGGACAAGTGCCCGCGCAATGAATGCCGGACAAATGATTACTTGGGAAGACTTCAAACTCAAGTTCAGCAAATACCATGTGCCCCAAGGACTGATCAAGAAGATGAGAGACGAGTTCCGCGAACTCAAGCAAGGAAGGATGTCCGTGGTGGAATACCGCGACAGGTTTCTTACACTGTCTAGGTACGCCCCGGATGAGACCGACACCAATGAAAAGAGAAAGGAAAGATTTCTGAACGGACTACACGACGAGATGCAAACTGTGTTAGTGAACATTCCGTTCGCTGACCTCGAAGCCCTAGTGGACTCAGCCATACAGATAGAAGGAAAGCTGCATCAGGCCAATGAGAACCGCAAGCGCAGAATGATGAACCAGAGTGGACCCCACCATACCCAGAAGCACCGCAATAACTCCTCTGGAGGATTCACCCCAAGACACAACAAGCCCCCTGCTCAGAATTGTCGCCCCAACTACACCAACAACACCGGAGGACCCCCGAAGCCCGGAGGCAACCACAACAACCACAGCAACAACAACAACAGCAACACCAACAACCACCCCAATAGTAACAACAACAACCCCAATACTGCCCCAAGGACTGGAAGCAACACTGTCCCCATCACCCCCAAAGATAAGTCAACTGTAAACTGCTATGAATGTGGAGTTGTGGGTCACTACTCCAATGAGTGCCCCAAGAAGCTTGCCAGGATTGCCGCCAACACTGCTGCACCTGCCCAGCAACAGCGCCGCTTCGCAGGTAGAAGGAACCAGAACAACAATAACGGCCGCCTCTACCACATGAATGCAGCAGAAGCACAGGAAGCACCTCAGGCCATGCCAAGTATGTCTTCCTGTTAATCAAAAATTCTCAATCTCTCTTAGGAACCTAACTTTTCTTAAAAATCTCGGGACGAGATTTGTTTAAGGGGGAAGGGTTTGTAACATCCCAAAAATTTAAAACAAAGAGAAAATGAATTTCATTTTTTTCCAAAAATGAGAACAAACAAAAACTTTTATTAAATTCAGTTTGGTACCTAGTAAGCATGCTTATAGGTTGTGATATTGCCCTGATTGTTTATTTATTGCATTGAACCTAATTCCAAAACCCTAAACCCTAATATTCTCACAACAAAATAGTATCAAATAAGAAGGAACTAAAATAAAATAAAATATGTGGGCATATAGCCCTAGCATGCAAATATTGACTAATACCATTCTTACTTTTCAAAATAGAGGTGAACCATTGAGATACTCCACTAAACCCTAAACCTCACCCCTCTTCTCACCATCCTAGTTGGCCGGGGACGCGTTGAAACGTTACCTGGGCCAGCCCAGTTAGTTTCCCTCGTTTTGGCCCATTTCCTTTCCCGCCTAGGCCCAGCCGTTTGAATTCAAAATTTCGAATTTATCAAATTGCTTACTGCATACATTTTTAAATTTAAATAGAATCAAATTTACTTGGCCAAATTTAATAAATTTTATATATTTGGAAAGCTGAGGAAATTATCTAAACAACCTCACCGGTCTCAACTCTAGATTGTTTGTAGAAATAATGTGATAAAAATAACAAGGCATGGCCTTTTCAAACTTCAAATAATTATTTAAAATCAACCATAAACTATTTTGAGATGATTCAAATTCTCATAAATCACAATTCAAATACTCTAATTGTTTCTGTAAAAATATGATAGTGGTACTGTATATGATCATGGGATAGATTCAAATAATTGATTTATGGCCATTTCTAGCTCATTTAAACTATTTCAAAAATAGTATTTAAATTATATGAGGTGTAGCTTCTCACTTAAATCATTACTCCAAGTGATTCAATGTGAGTTGATGACACATGTATTAATGACCAATATGTTCTTATTTGAAAATATTAAATCATTCTCATAGTAGTATTTAAATTGTTCAAAACTACCTATTAAATCATATGAGATGCTTTGGTCTCATTTAAATCTTGTCTCAACTAAGTTAATATGAGGTAGAGACCATGGTCAATTAAAGCTCATATCAAATTAGTTGATGATATTAAACCATTACAATGTGTATTAAAATGGTATGAGGTGCTCACCACATTTAAATCATTTTCTTAAATGATAAGTGTGAAGAGGTTGACTTTGGTCAACCTAGGTCACATATTATTCATGAGAGAAATTAACTCTTAATAAGATAATGAGAGGAAATTATGTTCTCAAAATAAACAAATAGAATCACTAATAAATATTACAATGAGAGGAAATTATTTCTCAAAGAATTAAATAGAAACCCTAAATGAATGTTTGTAATGAGAGGAAATTATTTTTCTTTAAAAGAAAACAAAGTCAATCAACATGTTAAGAATGTGGTGATGCTAGAATAACTTGTGTGAGCCACTTGTGTGATTAGTCTAGTACCTCAGTATTGTTTGATGATTGTATATCTCGTATTCGTTTATAGACGCTAGTACCGAGGAGTACCAAGAGGAGGAGGTCTACTTTGAAGAAGAAGAGAACTTTGATCACTACTCCAACCAAGGCAAGCTAACACCAATGCAAGCTATACTCTTGCAAGCTAATATTCTTGCTAAGTGCAAAGCTCTACAAGAGCAAGGCACCACCACTTTTTACTTTATGCTTAATGATCCCATCCCAAGTTTTACTTTACCAGTTTTATTGCTTTTTGTTTATCAAAGTTTACTTTTTGATTCATGATTCACTTGGTCTAGAGTAGAACAAGATCATCAAATTTAGCCTAGAGCAATGAAAGCTAGATAGCACCCCTCATGACTAGTTGCTAATGCTAGCAAATAAAATTGACTACTCTAGATGGGAACAGGTGAAATGAAATGACTTTGAAAACCTTGGAATGATGAGTCATTCTATTGAAAGATTTTTAAGGTGAATGTGACTTGTGAATGACATGGTGAATTTTACAAAAACTGATGGTTGGGTTCGGATGCGATACCATTCCAATTTTACAAGTACCCCCACAATACCTGATTATGGGTAAGGGCTTAACTGGAAGTTTATGTATCTTAGTATGGGTTCCCTCTAAACAAGCATCATAGGGGTTATGCTGAGGCTGCCTCCGTTAAAGGTGAATTGATGTGAGCTGACGTGAATGAGGTGAGCCATCCGGCCCAAGCCCTGTGCGGTTCCAAGGCTGATCGTCTGTCTTCACTTGGGAGGCCAAGCTCATGGGGAGAGGTGCCTATACTAGGGTATGTAAGTGAAAGGTTATGGTTGGTAGTCCGCACACGGAGTGTGATAAATCGGGGCCAGTTAACCCTGACGGATTATTGCAAATGTTGTGGCACAAGTGTACGACCTCTGCAGAGTGTAGAACTATTCGAATAGCCGCGTCCACGGTTACGGACGATTGGAAAGGCCATACTGTTCCGTCATCAGAACTTTTAAAAAATGTGACATGTAAAGGGTGACTTGTGACTTGAAAGGTGAATGGTGAATTTGACTTGAATCACAACAGAGTTGTGGGAGTGACACTAATGTTCCCACTTGAGTTAGTTAGCAAATGAAGAGGCTTTTACTAAATGCTTATGAAATAAAATTGGCGTTATGCAAATAAACTTAGAGCTTAGCACCCCATTACTATAGTTGATAGTGCTTACCTTAGTATTAGTTTGCGAGTACTTTAAAGTACTCATGGCTTTGTCCCTGGCTATTCAAATGGCCAGACTATGAAGGAGAATAGCAGTACGAGGAAGATGGACAGCAGGACGTCTACGACAACTAGGATCACTCCTGACGTCAACAGTTGCATGTGGAATAGATGGACCGCAACCGTTACTTCGCTTCCGCTATGTATTTTGTAATAGGATCTCTAGATCCATTATGTTGTATTAAGACTGGATCATGTGATCCCTTTATGTAAGACAATTCCGGGTTGTAATGAATGATGTGTTGTGATATCAATCTATTATGTCTCGCAAAAACAATATTCCTGGGATTGCGATGAATGGCATAATAGGCATCTGGATTTAAAAATCCGGGTGTTGACATGTACTAGTATAAGAAAACAATACATAGAAATTTTGGAGGATTCAATTCTTCAAATCAAACAAGCTATATAGGGGGGAAATCATATCCTTTGATTCGTACACTTTGTATAGGAGTTATGTAGGATTTGACTATAGGAGTTATGTAGGATTTGACTATAGGATTTGAATATTTGTACGGTTGTGTAATATTTTTACCCCAGATCAATTCACATACCACCGGTTATGTATTTTTTGGGCTATAAAAATAGGAGGTGTGGTATATTTGATGTGTGTAGAGATAATCTCACCATCTTATAGCCACCCCTAACATTTCGAGCAAACAAAAAAAAATCTATACCACTACCCACCTCTCGTCCTACACTCAATTCCTACACAACCAAACAACAAAAATTGGCTATCCTAGCCAGGTGGTTGGGGATACTCTCATCCCACAAACCTATCCTCTAAACCAAACAACCCCTAATATGGAGGGAAGGAAAACCTAGTATACGATGCTTGTACAAAAACACATAAAGCAATGCGGAACCGTCCACATAGAATCAACGGGCCGGAGCGGATGCCTTCTTTGGGAAGGGTCTTGCGCGGAAGCCAAGGAATCCTCTGCGTCGACAATGCGGTGTAGCAGTAAAATAGACCATCATAGCGGAACATTGATGGAGTCACTACAATGCGTCCGAATCCGGGTATAGTCTTGTCATATCAATGGCCATGTCAGTTTCTCCGAGATATAATCTATCCGTTAGCTAGTACTACTACTCTAGAGGCTGACGCCACATGCAGAAGTTGTACAGTACTACGACTACTATCGAGTATCGACTAGTCCGATCACGTCCAGGTCCCAACTACTCAAAAATGGCCGTAAAGAAAATGCAGAAGTAGGATGGGGCCACGACAAAAGACATACATCTATTTATGGACAGAGGTAGTATCATATCAGCATGCATTAGCATCTCATTTGCAACTAGTTGCACTCGCATCCTATTATCGGATATCACACTTCTGCACTTTTAAAAAATATGAAGAAAAACAAAACTGGGACACATATTATGTTGTGTATTGCTCCACAAGTCACAGATGAGTATGTAAAAAAAAATTCTAGCTTGCACAAAAAAGACAAATGATATGTGAATAGTTAAGGAATATTATTCACTTTGGTCTTTTCTTTTTTCCACAGCTCACATATGGTCACTTTTTGAAACAAATGTTTAGATGTGCGCAAGATACAACATAACCCGTGACTATGATTTGAATTTACATTTTTTTACAAACTCGAAATGTGACATCCGACAATAAGATGAGGGATCAACTAGTTGCGAAATGTTTGCACTCCGACCATGCATCTGAATCTATCTACTAGACTACTACAACAACATACAAAATGCACCAGTTTTGAACTAGACATGTAACAGCAGTACTAACCGTTGGTTTCCAAAATCTAACGCTTGTGATTAGAGGGATTCGCGTCAAGAGATACCACAACAGCATACACTTCTTTCTAGAACCATCATGTAGCCATTATGTAGAAGAAGAAAAAAGCAGGGTCACACCAATATCACACGTCCCACTCGATAGTAAGAAAGGTTCCAAGTTATTGTTCCCATTTCTCAAGCTGGTCATACCTATTTCGATGGTGTAACCTACGTAGTATAAGTTATATATTAGTTGTATGGAAAGTTTGAGCAACATTTAGAACATAATTTTGTACTCCTAATTGGTCCAACATGCATGCTAAGATTGGGGTCTTCACCTTGAAACGGCGAGCGCCGAAAGCGGGTCAAAATCGCCCGGATCCTCGAAGATATCTACGGGCGCAGGGGCTGTATGAGAGACGGAGTGGGAAACGAGTGGGGCGATGTATGAGAGACGGAGTGGGGGTGTAGTATGTACTATAGTAAGACGGCGAGACGGCGAGGTCAGAGTGATTAAGACTAGTCACAATGGGAAGTACGTAGTACGTAGTATCATACACTACTAGTTTGTGATACTACCTCCACAATGCATAGTATCATAATATGGTTCATACTTATGTCATATTTAAAGTTTTGTAGAATCTCAATGCAAATGTGTGTACATGATGTATTTGTCATGAAGTTTTCTAAGTTTTCTAGGTTTATGTGTTATAATACTACTCTCATCTCTCACCTCATAATTGATGTGACACATTAGATTTTTGCCAACATGGCATGTATGATACTACTTACGAGCCTTAAAAGCACTTTTTTGTGATGTTGATCAAATTGTACTCTAAAATTGTCACTGGACAACAGGTCGGCCTATTGCAAACTTGTTTGAATGAGCTAAAATAGTTAGAAATCTAGAAAATTTGTCACTTCAATGAATTTTCATCCTATAACGTTTACTTAATTTGAAAAACGAATGGGGACGTTTGCCATAATGGGACAATCATTTCTACAAAAAAGAATAAGATGGAAAGTCTCGCAATGTTATTTATCATGACAACATTGACAATGTCACAACCGTGGGGTGATTAGGGAATCCACTCCGCTAGAAAAAACAAACTTATATAAGGCATGTGTGGCAATGCAGTTTGTCTACCTTATACACATATCTCGATGTGTAGCTATATATGGATTTTATTTTCCAACTTTAGATGATCAGTTTATAGTTCACCATTTAATTAGAATTCATAATTTTTGGGAATAAAATACTTGGAGGTACCACTGCAAGTGTGGTACCACAAACAAAGCCCAAACATGGGTCCCAATAGTACAACATTGCGCGCATATAGGAAGTTTGAGCAAATTTGAAACCAACCAAATGAGGTAGAAACAAATCAAAAAAAAGTTGTGAAACATGTGCATGGAGCCATCACATGACATGTACTTACTACTAACAAGTAAAAAATATAAAACCCTATCATACATAGAGGTTTGGGGTGAAGAGTTATTATTCACACACATATAGAATAAATATGGACTACTTTTGGCTTTCTACCCATTAATTTGAGCAAGCTTCATGCGAGTGTCCACTTCAAACTTGACAACATTGGAACCATAGCTGCTTGAGTTCGCCTCGCTAGCCTCTTCCCATATGTAAGATTAATTAATTGGTTACACTACGAAAACCACAGTCAACTTCGAATAATGCATGCATTGCCCCCCTTTTGCACATATGCAACTTTGCAAAGTAGGGATTTTTGGTTTACCACACATTAGTGTGTTGTTTTCTTTTTATTAGGACCCATGTTTGGTAGCCACATTTTTCCAAAGCCAAAGTGTGGTTAGCAACAAAAAAAAGCTAGTATGGCTAGCCACCAAATTGTGGCTTAAAATATTAAAGCCAAACTTTGTCAAAACTTTGTAAAAAAAAAGTTGAGTCTATGACAAATGGACCATATATACATGCAATGAAGTGTGATAAGCCAAATTGTGGCAAAAACCAAACACATGCCAAATAAACTATATGCATGGCTGCCAAATTTTGGCTTCTTGACAAATTGTGGCTAGGAACCAAACATGCCCTTGCTGGCCAAAGGGGTCCAAATATGTGTTTTGTTTATTCGCTATCATGTGCAGTGTGTGCACAATACCACAAATCAAAATTTCACGGGTAGGCCAAACATGCATGCATGGTAGGCGAATCGCCATTTCGAAGGCTAATTTGTCAAACTAGCTTACCATGAAACCATCATTTGTACTCCAATTAATTAAGTTCGGATATGAATGGTGGTCATCAACCAAACTAATAAGAATTCAAAATTTGGGATGATATAGGGATGTGCCCTATTGTTGTGGAATCAGAAAACATTAATTAGCCAACGAAAATGTGGGTTGCATCCAAGTATAGTAGCTCACAAAGTCGATTGCCAAGAAGTTTTTGCCTAAATTTGAAAAAAGCCAAAAATGAGGTTCAAACTTATTGAAATCAGCAAGCAAGGCAATCACGAAGTCACCAATTACTACTTTTATCTAGGAAAAATAACAAACATGATGGCATGCAAATATTCTTGAGAAGCAGAATCATTCTGTAAATATATTTTTTTGGAACCATGCATGTTGGACATTGATTCTCTTCTTGCCACATGGGTGAGCTAGCTTGGTTACCGCAAGAACCATGCATGGCGAACTTTCGAATCATGACCCCTTTTTTAAGAGATCAATGAAAAACTTCTTATTTTCGACTATACTTTGCCAAATACAGTTTTTTGGTTTTCCACATAAAGTCTTTTCATTTTTATTGGCCGAATTAAGGGGGGCAAAATTAAAAGGATGTATTTGTGAAGTGGCTACCGCGTGTATTGCGCACACTACCACCTATACAATTTTCACAAGCGGGTGACATGGTTGGATGGCCATGCATTTCCATGGTTTGTTGGATTATCTCATCATGTAGTATATAATAAATTAATTTTGTAAATATTTTTCAATTCAAGTATTAACGATGGTTATATTACAACTCAAATAAATTGGGAAAATACTGGGATTCGCCTCCCTAGAATCAATCTTGCCCGTCCATTTCCTATCAACTGACTATAGGGAGTACTAGATTTAAATGGCGGTTGGAGTTAATTCCTCAACCTCATCGCAGTATTATTCCCATCTGTCCCCACTAAACAACCCCTGGCGGTTCGTTCTCCCCTGCATTTCGGCAAGTTCCAAAAAACCCCATTGTTTGCAGTTGCTCTCCCTCCCTCCCCCTCAATCCCTCCGATCAGTTCGACGTGCTTCAGCGCTGCCATGGCCGACGGCGGCCTGTTTACGCTGAAGAGGAGCGTCGTTCCCCATGGGACGACCAAGGTGAACGTGGTCTACACGAATGACCCTTCCGTTCTCGAGCACACCCTCAAGATGTACGAACAAAAGCTACTAGAGGACAGGCCCAGGTTCGTCGGCCTCGACCTAGAATACACTACAGACCAAGTAAGTGTTGAATATGTAAGCAAATATCCATATGAAATAATCCGTACGAGTAATTGATAAATCAGGACTATGAAAATAATAAGTAAACTAATCGTGCAGACTAGTAAGGTAGATGAACAGATCACATCTAAACAAGACAAACCGATCGCATCTACCACATAAACTAGAACAAGAAGCTCTAACATAAACTGAAAGGGAAACGACAAGATCACATACTTCACAGCAGCGTCGTTGTCGCCCATGTTGAGGTTGTCGAAGAAGTCGCTGAGGTCCGGGAAGAAGTTGTCGGTGTGGAGAAACTCGTCGTCCGAAGACGACGTCGTGCTCACCGATAGTCGCGCCGGAGCGCTCCCCAAAAACCTGATTGCCCCTCACCCGTACGGGTTCACGAGAGGCAGGGTTCCGGAGGCCTACTGTCCCGGCAGTCGGTGCACGCCGACGGACGGGATGAGGAAGACGAAGGTGGCGACGCAAAGAACTGGAAACAGGCAGTCGCATATGTGGCACACACAGCATAGGGTTCTCGTCCGCGCTTATATAGTGCGGCTCGGGAAGGTCGTGGGATGTAGCCCACATACGAGTTCACGATCCAGAAAAACCGGAACGAAAACAGCTGAGTTAACGCGTCCGTTAATGGCTCATAATTGTGATTGATTACACAATTAATTTCCCGAACAGAAAAAAGATAAGCTCGGCTCGGCGAGATTCCCGCAACCCGCAACCCGCGGCGCGTCGTGACGTGTCGTGACGAGGCGAGTCGAGGCGTGGCGAGGCGAGCGGCGGAGGAGGAGGAGTGCGCGAGGGCTCTCTCTCTTCTCACTCACTTACTAGGACTAGAACAGCCCACCTAATATACCACTCCAACTCTCTCCCAACTAGCAATGTGGGACTAAACTTTAGCCCCCACTAGTGCTGCCACTGATTATGATATGGGCCATGTGAGTTTCAGAATTTGATAATGGGCCATGGGCCAAAGGCCAAATGCCCACAAATTCCAGCAATCTCCCACAAACTCTCATTGGCACATCTCATCAATAAGTTTCCAGAACATTGTTTTATATACCGGTATGTCGTGGAGACTGTTAAGTTGAACTTCCACTTAAAGCTTCATATTACACTAGATTGCAACTTGGATAGTGGACTATGCCTTTAACTACAAGTTTTCTGCGCACTAGCTTCATACAAAGCCTAGACCGATACTAGGCTGCCGCGAGGCTTCCTCGCGGTTTTGGAGCTTATACGTCATACTCCAGGGCCTTTCCATGAGTTTCTGGAGAGCACCCAACTCTCATAGATTGCGATGTTTAACAATCGGACTCATATAGGTGTGTTCTTCAAAAGATGTTCTGCTGGACAACATCTCTGCTAAAATAAGCTA
Organism: Lolium rigidum; assembly: GCF_022539505.1. Taxonomy (NCBI): domain Eukaryota; kingdom Viridiplantae; phylum Streptophyta; class Magnoliopsida; order Poales; family Poaceae; genus Lolium; species Lolium rigidum. Next base: position 154,920,607 of record NC_061512.1, on the reverse strand, counting down.
CTTAGAACACATTAAGATAATTATCAACCTGCCATGCAGATTAGGAGAGTATTGCATCTTACGGAGTGGTAAAATTGCTATAGGGATATACTTTCCTCCCAACTGACCAACAACTTGTCTCCCAGCTCTAATTCACGGGATCTCCGATCACATAGAGTGGGTTACCACCGTGGGCAGCTCATAGTGTGGGTCTCATACCCATCTCCCTCGATGCATTTTCTATCACATTTCGTGATAGTCCCTTTGTGAAGGGGTCGCCGGGTTTCTAGACGTATGGATATAATCCAACGCTATAACTCCGGAGTTTCTCATTTTCTGACAGTTTTCGGTCTCCTCTTCACATGCCTTGATGACTTCATATTATCCTTAGAAGCTTGTTTACTTTGACGATCACGGTTTGATTATCACGAGTTCATAGGAATAGCGGGTATTGGTTTCTCAACCACGGGTAAGTCCATCAAGAGCTCACGAAGCCACTACTGCTTCAACGGTGGCTGTGTCTAATGCTGTGAGTTCTACTTCCATAGTTGACCTCGTAATGATGGTCTGCTTGCAAGACTTCCAGGAAACAACGCCACCTCCAAGTGTAAACAAATAACCACTCATGGCCTTGGTCTCATCGGCATCAGAAATCCAATTTGAGTCACTATAACCCTCAAGTACACCTGCATACCCAATATAGTGAATACCATAACTCGTAGTGCCTTTGAATTAGCGCAACCCTCTCTCAAGAGCATGCCAATGAACATCTCCAGGTCTAGACACAAAACGGCTGAGTTTACTTACAGCAAAGGAGATGTCAGGCCTTGTGGCGCTGGCTAAATACATAAGCGAGCCAATAATCTGCGAATATCGCAATTGATCTCTAGCAATTCTTTTATTCTTACGAATAATCACACTAGGATCATAAGGCGTTGGACAATATTTACAGTCGCTATACCCGAAGCGACTCAGGATCTTTTCCACATAGTGGGACTGAAGCAATGTAATCCCACCATCGTCATCCTTAAGCAACTTGATGTTTAAGATCACATCAGCTACTCCCAAGTCCTTCATCTCAAAACAACGAGATAGGAACTCCTTGACCTCCTTAATCACAGTAAGGCTGGTCCCAAATATCAATATGTCATCGACATAGAGACAGAGAATAACTCCCTCGCCCCCACCATGGCGATAGTATACACACTTGTGAGCTTCGTTTACAACAAAGCCTTCATCAGTTAAAGTTCTTTCAAACTTCTCATGCCACTTGCTAGGCGCTTGCTTAAGCCCATACAAAGACTTCGATAACTTACACACCTTTCCTTCTTGACCATCTACTACAAATCCATCTGGCTGTTCCATATAAATTTCCTCTTCAAGCTCTCCATTTAGGAAAGCAGTCTTAACATCCATTTGATGAACGAGAAGACCATGTGAGGCAGCTAAAGAAAGTAGTACTCGAATAGTGGTCAGTCGAGCTACAGGTGAGTATGTATCAAAGAAGTCTTCGCCTTCTTTCTGAGTATAACCCTTGGCTACGAGTCGTGCCTTGTACTTTTCAATAGTACCATCGGGCCTAAGCTTTTTCTTGAACACCCACTTGCATCCTACGGGTTTGCACCCATAAGGACGATCGGTAACCTCCCAAGTTCCATTAGCTAAGATGGAATCCATCTCGCTACGGACGAGCTTCCTTCCAGTAGTCGGCATCACGAGATGCATAGGCTTCGAAATAGAAGTGGGAGTATCATCCACGAGGTACACAATGAAATCATGACCAAAAGACTTTGCAGTCCTCTGTCTCTTGCTCCTTTTGGGAGCTTCATTGTCATCCTCCACAGGATTATCAAAGTGTTCTATAGCCATGGTAGGATCAGGAAATAGTTCACGAGTAGATGAGCTGGACATCTCTCGAATTGATGAGCTAGATGTTTCTTTCATAGGAAAGATGTTCTCAAAAGAAAGTCGCATCATTTGACTCCATAATTGTACCAACATGCATGTCGGATACCTCGGATTTTACTATCAAAAATCTGTAGCCAATGCTTATGAAATGCATATCCCGGTGACATAGGCATCCCCAATGGAGCTGCCAAAGATGGTACC
>NC_061512.1:154584864-154597199 GCF_022539505.1 Lolium rigidum | reverse complement strand
GTGGAGAATTAGGGCTTCGGTGATTTCTTAATCAGGGAAAGTAATAAAAATCTTGAACAACTAGATAAGGTAAGTGAGATATGCAAGGAGATTGTTAGCTAGATATACAAAAATCTTAACAAAACTGCTGCTTTGATCGGATTTTGTAGTTTTTTTTCTCTCTACAGTACCTTGGACGTAAGGGCATGTACAGTGATAGGGAAAACGGATTGAGCTTCACTGACATTACCAGCCCACAAAGTCACTGACTTTGAGTCACTTACAAGTGGGGTCAGGTGGAACCCTTCATTATGTGTACCCTTATCCCACTTGTAAGTGACTCAAAGTCAGTGACTTTGTGAGCTTGCAAAGTCACTGAAGCTTAATCCAGGGAAAACATGTCTTCTCTTGGCGATCCACGTCATCTAGAGAAGACACTAAATATAACGGTTTTGCTAGAAATCAGACGCCTAATTTTAATTAAGTCTAAATCGATTTTTTAGCCATCTGATTTGTTTTGTGATCCGTGTTGATATGGGAAGTGCAAGTGGATTTCAACTGGTATTTCTTAGTTGCGCACGAGTTGCAACTCATATTTTCTCAATTACACACGGGTTGCAACTAATAATTTTTTAGTTCCATATAGGTTGCAATTGATATTTTGTCACTTGCGCATGGGTTGCAACTTATATTTTCCTAGTTGCGCATATATTGCAACTTGTATTTTTTCCGGTTGCGCATGGGCTGCAATTGGTATTTTCTCACTTGCGTACTAGTTGCAACAGTTGCGCGTAAGTTGTAACTAATATTTTTTTGTTGTGCATAAGTTGTAACTAATATTTTTTCAGTTACATATGCGTTCATATTTTCTCAGTTGCGTATGGGTTGCAACTTGTATTTTCTTAGTTACATATGCAAATTGAATAGCTAAGAAATTAACTTAGACTTAATAAAAATCAGTCGCCTGATATCTAGGTGCTCCCTAAATATAAATGGTACAATGCATTATCTCTTATTGTTATCGCTAGCAATAAATGAGAATTAATTAAATTTTAGATAGAAATTGAATTGCTAAGGGAAGATAAATGGTACAATGAAGAAAATAGCCTTCTCCTATTTCATAAGAGATCATCCCTTAGCTAATTGAAGACAACCTTCTCTTTCTTTAATCTCTCTCCGCCAACTAAACAAAATATCCTACGTGGCAACCGTAAGAGAAGGCTGATGTCACCCTATTATACATGCCCTAAGGTGTTAAGGTGAGATCCCACCAGAATTTCACTTATTCTAGTTCAAATATTAGTGTTAAAAATTACACTAAAAAAAGGAAAAAAACGCTTTACAAGTGGGACTTACATGGAATCCCACTTGACACTCTACCTCGTGACATGAGTGTTTGAAAGAGGTTCAAGAATTTGTTTTCTCTTTTTGTAAAAGCTATTTTTTTTGGATTTTTAACTTCATAATATAAGATGGTAGCGACTATGTAGCAAATACATTAAAATGGGCAAACCCCTAAAAATCGTTTGACCTTTAATTTTTTAAAGAGCTCCGAAAATTCACATCTGAGGCCCTTTTATCTAGTGTCTTGAGGCAAAACTAAGAGTGCCTTGTAAACCAGTCAAAACGTGTGGCGAGAAAAGTTTCAGCCCCAAATATCACCGAACCGATGCTGGAGTCGCTGAAATACGGCCAAAATTTGCCGAGTCACTCTATTCTAGCCCAACCACCGGCAACTTCCCGTGAGCCATCCTAATTGCGGCTAGTTTAACGCAAAAAGGAGAGCTTGGATCACATGAAAAATCTTGGACTTTTCCAATTCGATGTTATAAAAATCCCGAACTTTTCAGAAATCCAAAAAATGATTTTTCATATATGAATCTTATTCTCTGGATCATTCCGAAGCTTCTCGTGAAGTCCTTGATGCCATCTAAGACTCCGAACAAACCTTTGGTATCACTATCATAAATATCCCATTTGTACCCTAGTGATGATGAGATTTAAGTGTGACCCTATGAGTTCGAGAATTTGTGAACATGATCGAGACACATCTCCAATCAGTAATCAATAGAGGGACCTAAATGTCCATAATGATTCAAACAATGTCAAGAATTCAAATAATCCCATATTCCATTCCCTTTGTCTATTTTACTTGCCCGATATTCAATTGTTAGTATCACCATACCTAGTTAAATCTGGTTTTCAGCAAGTACTCTTTACTCCTACCCTAACACATCATTCACTTGTGACTAACTCATTAGACACTGCTTCCAAGTGATATAAAATGTGAGTTATCTGAGCGGGCCCTGAGTATATCTATCTATTATGCGGATGGAAAAATATCACTCTTGATACCTCGCACCCAACATGCACTTTCTGAGATATCCAAAGACAACTTTATGATTACCCAATTAGACATTGTTTGACACTTGAGTTTTAGTGGGGATTAGTCGGGATAATCCTCACCCAAATTCAAATCCCCAATTTTTCTAAATGCATATTTGGTGCTAGAGTATGAGCAAGTTTAATCCCCTCTTATCCCCACCTTTCCCCAAATTTAGTATATTTTCTCAATCTCCAATACTCTATCCCTACCTAGTGGATTGGCGATGGAGTTTTATGGTGATTGAGTGACAACAGTGGTTTCACCCAATAATCTAGAATATTATCCCCACTAATTCTCATAACACTCTAGTGCCAAACAAGGCCTTACAAAGTGATGTTCGATTCCGTCAAAGTATTCTTACGGTACTAGGGAGTAGTATAAACTCATGGTCTAAGGATTGGTATATTTGGAAAGATACATGAATTAAACATTGACACGATCATATTGCTTTGCTTGGTTAGGTCTTGTCCATTGATACGTCCCAAACGTATCTATAATTTCTTATGTTCCATGCTACTTTTATGATGATACTCACATGTTTTATACACATTATATGTCATTATTATGCATTTTCCGGCACTAACCTATTGACAAGATGCCGAAGAGCCAGTTGCTGTTTTCTGCTGTTTTTGATTTCAGAAATCCTAGTAAGGAAATATTCTCGGAATTGGACGAAATTAACGCCCAGGGTCCTATTTTTCCACGAAGCTTCCAAAAGACCGAAGAGGATACGAAGTGGGACCACGAGGTGGCCACACGCCAGGGCGGCGCGGCCCACCCCATGGCCGCGCGGTCCTGTTGTGTGGGCCACTCGTGTCGCCCCTAAACCTAGCCTTCCGCCTACTTAAGCCTTCGTCGAAAATAACTCCAGTACCGAGAACCACAATACGGAAAACCTTCCAGAGACGCCGCCGCCGCCGCCAATCCCATCTCGGGGGATTCAGGAGATCGCCTCCGGCACCCTGCCGGAGAGGGGAATCATCTCCCGGAGGTCTCTTCATCGCCATGATCGCCTCCGGATCGATGTGTGAGTAGTCCACCCCTGGACTATGGGTCCATAGCAGTAGCTAGATGGTTGTCTTCTCCTCATTGTGCTATCATGTTAGATCTTGTGAGCTTCCTATCATGATCAAGATCATCTATTTGTAATGCTACATGTTGTGTTTGTTGGGATCCGATGAATATTGAATACTATGTCAAGTTGATTATCAATCTATCATATATGTTATTTATGTTCTTGCATGCTCTCCGTTGCTAGTAGAGGCTCTGGCCAAGTTGATACTTGTGCCTCCAAGAGGGAGTATTTATGTTCGATAGTGGGTTCATGACTCCATTAAATCTGGGACAGTGACAGAAAGTTCTAAGGTTGTGGATGTGCTCGTTGCTACTAGGGATAAAACATCGATGCTTTGTATAAGGATATTTGTGTTGATTACATTACGCACCATACTTAATGCAATTGTCTGTTGTTTACAACTTAATACTTGGAGGGGTTCGGATGATAACCTGAAGGTGGACTTTTTAGGCATAGATGCATGCTGGATAGCGGTCTATGTACTTTGTCGTAATGCCCTGATTAAATCTCATAGTACTCATCGTTATATATGTATGTGCATTTCTATGCCTTCTTTATTTGTCAATTGCCCAACTGTAATTTGTTCACCCAACATCTGTTTATCTTATGGGAGAGACACCACAAGTGAACTGTGGACCCCGGTCCTATTCTTTACATCTGAAATACAATCTCGTTGCAATTGTTCTTTACTTGTTCTTTGCAAACAATCATCATCATCCACACTATACATCTAATCCTTTGTTTACAGCAAGCCGGTGAGATTGACAACCTCACCTGTTACGTTGGGGCAAAGTACTCGTGATTGTGTTGTGCAGGTTCCACGTTGGCGCCGGAATCCCTGGTGTTGCGCCGCACTACACTCCGCCGCCAGCAACCTTCAACGTGCTTCTTGGCTCCTACTGGTTCGATAACCTTGGTTTCTTACTGAGGGAAAACTTACTGCTGTGCACGTCACACCTTCCTCTTGGGGTTCCCAACGGACGTGTGTCTCACGCGCATCAAGACTATTTTCTGGCGCCGTTGCCGGGGAGATCAAGACACGCTGCAAGGGGAGTCTCCCACATACAATCTCTTTACTTTGTTTTTGTCTTGCTTTATTTTATTTACTGCTTTGTTTGTTGCACTATATCAAAAACACAAAAAATTAGTTGCTAGTTTTACTTTATTTATTGTCTTGCTCTCTATATCAAAAACACAAAAAAATTAGTTACTTGCATTTACTTTATTTACTTTTTGTTTATTTCATCATGTTTCCTCCTAAGTACACTCTAAAAGACATACCGGTAGGACGTGGGTCTATCATTGGGAGAGATAATATAGAAGATTTTTTCACTCATGTTAGTACAACTGAAGATTTTGAAGATAGACACTTGGTAGAACTTGCTCCTACTTATGAAATTGATGTTGCTTCTTTAGTACACATGTTGGAAACTAAATTTGTTAATCTCAGTCCTATAATTCAACATATGTTTCTTAAACTCGGTGATATGGAAGAAGGAGAAAAGAAAGATTTTGTTTTAGAAACCCTTCTTAAAGAATTTGGTGGTGTAGCAAGAGAGGCTAGAAAGGTCTTTACTAAATATAAGATGCTTGGCTCTTATACCAACTTTGCTAGTACCCTTGAAAAGATGGACATGGATAGAATAAGGTACACTAATAATATTAATGATGGTGGGGAGATTAAGACAACAATACTTTGTAAGCTCCTAGGAATGCATGAAGCTCTAGAAAATAACTATGGTTGGCTTGTTCCCGAAAATTTGTTTGATGAGGATAGCAAGCCTAAGTATAATGAAAAAGGAGCCTCTGAAACTTACATAGATAAGATAAAATGCATGGTTGAGAAAGCTCCAAACCCACCTGTTGATGCTACATCTCTTGACAATACTTGATCCACACTTTCTGCGCCTAGCTGAAAGGCGTTAAAGAAAAGCGCTTATGGGAGACAACCCATTATTTTACTTAAGCACTTTGTTTTATATTTGAGTCTTGGAAGTTGTTACTACTGTAGCAACCTCTCCTTATCTTTATTTTATTACATGGTTGTGCCAAGTAAAGTCTTCTTTATGTGCATTGTTATGCCTTCTTTATTTGTCAATTGCCCAACTGTAATTTGTTCACCCAACATCTGTTTATCTTATGGGAGAGACACCACTAGTGATCTTTGGACCCCGGTCCTATTCTTTACATCTGAAATACAATCTACTGCAATTGTTCTTTACTGTTCTTTGCAAACAACCATCATCATCCACACTATACATCTAATCCTTTGTTCACAGCAAGCCGGTGAGATTGACAACCTCACTGTTACGTTGGGGAAAAGTACTATGATTGTGTTGTGCAGGTTCCACGTTGGTGCCGGAATCCCTGGTGTTGCGCCGCACTACACTCCGCCACCAACAACCTTCAACGTGCTTCTTGGCTCCTACTGGTTCGATAACCTTGGTTTCTTACTGAGGAAAAACTTGCTGCTGTGCGCATCACACCTTCCTCTTGGGGTTCCCAACGGACGTGTCAACTACACGCCATCAAGCATTTTTTCTGGCGCCGTTGCCGGGAAGATCAAGACACGCTGCAAGGGGAGTCTCCCACTTCCAATCTCTTTACTTTGTTTTTGTCTTGCTTTACTTTATTTTATTTACTACTTTGTTTGCTTCACTTAATCAAAAACACAAAAAAAAATAGTTGCTAGTTTTACTTTATTTACTGTCTTGTTCTCTATATCGAAAGCACAAAAAAAATTAGTTACTTGCATTTACTTTATCTAGTTTGCTTTGTTTACTACTGCTAAAATGGGTGCTGTTGAGAATACTAAGTTGTGTGACTTCACTAGCACAAATAATGATGATTTCCTATGCACACCTATTGCTCCACCTGCTACTACAGCAGAATTCTTTGAAATTAAACCTGCTTTCTTGAATCTTGTTATGAGAGAGCAATTTTTCGGTGTTAGTTCCGATGATGCTTGCTGCCCATCTTAATAATTTTGTTGAACTATGTGAAATGTAAAAGTATAAGGATGTAGATGGTTACATTATAAAATTAAAATTGTTTCCTTTCTCTTTAAGAGGAAGAGCTAAAGATTGGTTGCTATCTCTGCCTAGAAATAGTATTGATTCATGGACTAAATGTAAGGATGCTTTTATTGGTAGATATTATCCTCCCGCTAAAATTATATCTTTGAGAAGTAGCATAATGAATTTTAAGCAATTAGATAATGAACATGTTGCTCAAGCATGGGAGAGAATGAAATCTTTGGTAAAGAATTTCCCAACCCATGGACTAACTACTTGGATGATCATCCAAACCTTTTATGCAGGATTGAATTTTTCTTCGCGGAACCTATTGGATTCAGTGTGGAGGTACCTTTATGTCCATCACTTTGGGGGCGGCAACAAAGCTTCTTGATGATATGATGATAAATTACTCTGAATGGCACACGGAAAGAGCTCCACAAGGTAAGAAGTTAAATTCTGTTGAAGAAACCTCCTCCTTGAGTGACAAGATTGATGCTATTATGTCTATGCTTGTGAATGGTAGATCTAATGTTGATCCTAATAATGTTCCTTTAGCTTCATTGGTTGCCCAAGACGAACATGTTGATGTGAATTTCATTAAAAGTAATAATTTCAACAACAATGCTTATAGGAACAATTCTGGTAACAACTATAGGCCATATCATGCTGGTAATGGTAATGGTTATGGTAATTATTATGGGAATTCTTACAACAATAATAGGAGTATACCCATGGTCTTGAAGCCATGCTTAAATAATTTATTAGTACACAAACTGCTTTTAACAAATCTGTTGAAGAAAAACTTGATAAAATTGATATTCTTGCTTCTAAGGTTGATAGACTTGCCTCTGATGTTGATCTTTTAAAATTGAAAGTTATGCCTAATAAGGATATTGATAATAAGATTGTTACTACAGAAAATGCCATCGAAGTTCGAATTAATGAAAATATTAGATTGATGGCTGAATTGCATGCTAGGTGGGAAAGAGAAGAAAATGAAAAACTTGCTAAAGAGAATAATGTAGCTAAAGTTTGGACTATTACCACCACTAGTAATGCTAATGCTTCACATGTTGCTACACCCCCTACTATCAATGGTAAAATAGTTGGTGTTGGCAATGTTTCTACTCCTAGTGCAAAGCGTGCAAAATTACCTGAAATTGCTAAAACTGCTGAAACTGCTTGTGATAAAACTGCTGAATTTTTTCAAAATGTTGGGGACAATGGTTCCATTGCTGTAGGACATCATGATTTAGACTTTGATGATTGTCACATCTCTGAAGTTATAAAGTTATTACAAAAACTTGCTAAAAGTCCCAATGCTAGTGCTATTAATTTGGCCTTTACAAAACATATTACAAATGCTCTCATAAAAGCTAGAGAAGAGAAACTAAAACTTGAAACCTCTATTCCGAGGAAGTTGGAAGATGGTTGGGAGCCCATCATTAAGATGAGGGTCAATGATTTTGATTGTAATGCTTTATGTGATCTTGGTGCAAGTATTTCTTTTATGCCTAAGAAAATTTATGATATGCTTGACTTGCCACCCTTGAAAAATTGTTATTTGGATGTTAATCTTGCTGATAATGCTATAAAAAAACCTTTGGGGAGGATTGATAATGTTCGCATTATGGTTAACAATAACCTTGTCCCCGTTGATTTTGTTGTCTTGGATATTGAATGCAATGCATCTTGTCACATTATATTGGGAAGACCTTTTCTTCGAACTGTTGGTGCTACCATTGATATGAAGGAAGGTAATATTAAATATCAATTTCCTCTCAAGAAAGGTATGGAACACTTACCTAGAAAGAGAATGAAGTTACCTTATGATTCTATTATTAGAACAAATTATGATGTTGATGCTTCGTCTCTTGACAGTACTTGATTCACACTTTCTGCGCCTAGCTGAAAGGCGTTAAAGAAAAGCGCTTATGGGAGACAACCCATTATTTTACTTTTGCACTTTATTTTATATTTGAGTCTTGGAAGTTTTTTACTACTGTATCAACCTCTCCTTATCTTTATTTTATTGCATTGTTTTGCCAAGTAAAGTCTTTGATAGTAAAGTCAATACTAGATTTGGATTACTGCGCAGAAACAGATTTCTTGCTGTCACGAATTTCGATCTGCCTCTCTGTAGGTAGCTCAGAAAAACCTGCCAATTTACGTGCGTGATCCTCAGATATGTACGCAACTTTCATTAAATTTGGGAATTTTCATTTGGGCAAGTCTGGTGCCTCAATAAAATTCGTCTTTATAGACTGTTCTGTTTTGACAGATTCTGCCTTTTATTTCGCATTGCCTCTTTTGCTGTGTTGGATGGATTTCTTTGTTCCATCAATGTCCAGTAGCTTTGAGCAATGTCCAGAAGTGTTAAGAATGATTATGTCACCTCTGAACATGTGAATTTTTGATTATGCACTAACCATCTAATGAGTTTGTTTGAGTTTGGTGTGGAGGAAGTTTTCAAGGGTCAAGAGAGGAGGATGATACAATATGATCAAGAAGAGTGAAAGGTCAAAGCTTGGGGATGCCCCCGTGGTTCATCCCTGCATATTTTAAGAAGACCCAAGCCTCTAAGCTTGGGGATGCCCAAGGCATCCCTTCTTCATCGACAACTTATCAGGTTCCTCTAGTGAAACTATATTTTTATTCCGTCACATCTTATGCACTTGGAGCGTCTGTTTGCTTTTGTTTTTGTTTTTGTTTTTGTTTGAATAAGATCGGATCCTAGCATTCTTTGTGTGGGAGAGAGACACGCTCCGCTGTTTCGTATGAACACATGTGTTCTTAGCTTTATCTTTAATGTTCATTGCAAAAGTTGGACTATTTCATTCATTATTATATGGTTGGAAACGGAAAATGCCGCATGTGGTAAATGGTTTAATGTCTTGAATAATGTGATACTTGGAAATTGTTGTGCTCATTCAGATCATGTCTAAGCTCTTGCATCATGTACCTTGTACTCATTAATAAATAACTACATAGAGCTTGTTAAAATTTGGTTTGCATGATTGATCTCTAGAGTCTAGATACTTTCTGGTTAAGGTGTTTGAACAACAAGGAGACAATGTAAAGTCTTATAATAGTTACAATATGTTCATATGTGAGTTTTTCTGCACCTTTTATACTTGAGTTTGCTTCAAATAACCTTGCTAGCCTAGCCTTGTATTGAGAGGAGTTCTTCTCGTGCATCCAAATCCTTGAGCCAACTACTATGCCATTTGTGTCCACCATACCTACCTACTACATGGTAGTTCTCCGTCATTCCAAAGTACATTACTTGAGTGCTACCTTTAAAATTCTATTCTTTGCCTTTACAATATATAGCTCATGGGACAAAATAGCCTTAAAAACTATCGTGGTGAAGAATATGTACTTATGTGTCTTATTTCTTAATAAGTTGCTTGTTGAGCGGTAACCATACTTCTGGGGACGCCATCGACTTTTACCTTTGTTGAATATCATGTGAGTTGCTATGCATGTTCGTCTTGTCTGAAGTAAGGGAGATTTTCATGATCAAATGGTTTGAGTATGCATAATGTTAGATAAGAACATTGGGCCGCTAACTAAAGCCATGATTCATGGTGGAAGTTTCAGTTTGGACAACTAATCCTCAATCTCTTATGAGAAAATTAATTGTTGTTGAATGCTTATGCATTAAAGAGGAGTCCATTATTTGTTGTCTATGTTGTCCCGGTATGGATGTCTAAGTTGAGAATAATCAAAAGCGAGAAATCCAATACGAGCTTTCTCCTTAGACCTTTGTACAGGCGGCATAGAGGTACCCCTTTGTGACACTTGGTTGAAACATATGCTATGCAATGATAATCCGTGTTAATCCAAGCTAATTAGGACAAGGTGCGAGCACTATTAGTATACTATGCATGAGGCTTGCAACTTATAAGATATCTTATACATAACACATATGCTTTATTACTACCGTTGACAAAATTGTTTCTTATTTTCAAAATGAAAAGCTCTAGCACAAATATAGTAATCAATGCTTCCCTCTGCGAAGGGCCTATCTTCTACTTTATTGTTGAGTCAATTTACCTATTCTTTCTATCCCAGAAGCAAACACTTGTGTCAACTGTGTGCATTGATTCTTACATGTTTACCTATTGCACTTGTTATATTACTTTGTGTTGACAATTATCCATGAGATATATATATGTTGAAGTTGAAAGCAACCGCTGAAACTTACATCTTCCTTTGTGTTGCTTCAATGCCTTTACTTTGAATTTATTGCTTTATGAGTAACTCTTATGCAAGTCTTATTGATGCTTGTCTTGAAAGTATTATTCATGAAAAGTCTTTGCTATATGATTCATTTGTTTACTCATTATCTTCATCATTGCTTCGAATCGCTGCATTCATCTCATATGCTTTACAATAGTATGATCAAGATTATGATAGCATGTCACTTCAGAAATTATCTTTGCTATCGTTTACCTACTCGAGGGCGAGCAGGAACTAAGCTTGGGGATGCTTGATACGTCCCAAACGTATCTATAATTTCTTATGTTCCATGCTACTTTTATGATGATACTCACATGTTTTATACACATTATATGTCATTATTATGCATTTTCCGGCACTAACCTATTGACGAGATGCCGAAGAGCCGAGTTCTGTTTTCTGCTGTTTTTGGTTTCAAAAATCCTAGTAAGGAAATATTCTCGGAATTGGACGAAATCAACGCCCAGGGTCCTATTTTTCCACGAAGCTTCCAGAAGACCGAAGAGGATACGAAGTGGGGCCACGAGGCGGCCACACACTATGGCGGCGCGGCCTGGGCCTTGGCCGCGCCGGCCTGTTGTGTGGGGCCCTCATGGCACCCCCTGACCTACCCTTCCGCCTACTTAAGCCTTCGTCGATAATAACCCCAGTACCGAGAGCCACGATACGGAAAACCTTCCAGAGACGCCGCCGCCGCCAATCCCATCTCGGGGGATTCAGAAGATCACCTCCGGCACCCTGCCGGAGAGGGGAATCATCTCCCGGAGGTCTCTTCATCGCCATGATCACCTCCGGATCGATGTGTGAGTAGTCCACCCCTGGACTATGGGTCCATAGCAGTAGCTAGATGGTTGTCTTCTCCTCATTGTGCTATCATGTTAGATCTTGTGAGCTGCCTATCATGATCAAGATCATCTATTTGTAATGCTACATGTTGTGTTTGTTGGGATCCGATGAATATTGAATACTATGTCAAGTTGATTATCAATCTATCTTATATGTTATTTATGTTCTTGCATGCTCTCCGTTGCTAGTAGAGGCTCTGGCCAAGTTGATACTTGTGACTCCAAGAGGGAGTATTTATGCTCGATAGTGGGTTCATACCTCCATTAAATCTGGGACAGTGACAGAAAGTTCTAAGGTTGTGGATGTGATGTTGCTACTAGGGATAAAACATCGATGCTTTGTCTAAGGATATTTGTGTTGATTACATTACGCACCATACTTAATGCAATTGTCTCGTTGTTTACAACTTAATACTGGAGGGGTTCGGATGATAACCCGAAGGTGGACTTTTTAGGCATAGATGCATGTCTGGATAGCGGTCTATGTACTTTGTCGTAATGCCCTCATTAAATCTCATAGTACTCATCATGATATATGTATGTTCATTGTTATGCCTTCTTTATTTGTCAATTGCCCAACTGTAATTTGTTCACCCAACATCTGTTTTTCTTATGGGAGAGATACCACTAGTGATCTGTGGACCCCGGTCCTATTCTTTACATCTGAAATACAATCTACTGCAATTGTTCTTTACTGTTCTTTGCAAACAACTATCATCATCCACACTATACATCTAATCCTTTGTTTACAGCAAGCCGGTGAGATTGACAACCTCACTGTTACGTTG
>NC_061512.1:154566695-154584764 GCF_022539505.1 Lolium rigidum | reverse complement strand
TGATTTCGTCCAATTCCGAGAATATTTCGTTACTAGGATTTCGAAACCAAAAACGACAGAAAACAAGAATCGGCACTTCGGCATCTTGTTAATAGGTTAGTTCCGGAAAATGCACGAATATGACATAAAGTGTGCATAAAACATGTAGGTATCATCAATAATATGGCATGGAACATAAGAAATTATCGATACGTCGGAGACGTATCAGCATCCCCAAGCTTAGTTCCGCTCGTCCCGAGCAGGTAAAACGATAACAAAGATAATTTCGAAGTGACATGCCATCATAACCTTGATCATACTATTTGTAAACATATGTAATGAATGCAGCGATCAAAACAATGGTAATGACATGAGTAAACAAGTGAATCATAAGGCAAAGACTTTTCATGAATAGTACTTCAAGACAAGCATCAATAAGTCTTGCATAAGAGTTAACTCATAAAGCAATAAATCAAAGTAAAGGTATTGAAGCAACACAAAGGAAGATTAAGTTTCAGCGGTTGCTTTCAACTTGTAACATGTATATCTCATGGATAATTGTCAACATAGAGTAATATAACAAGTGCAATATGCAAGTATGTAGGAATCAATGCACAGTTCACACAAGTGTTTGCTTCTTGAGGTGGAGAGAGATTGGTGAACTAACTCAACATAAAAGTAAAAAGAATGGTCCTTCAAAGAGGAAAGCATCGATTGCTATATTTGTGCTAGAGCTTTTATTTTGAAAACATGAAACAATTTTGTCAACGGTAGTAATAAAGCATATGAGTTATGTAAATTAAATCTTACAAGTTGCAAGCCTCATGCATAGTATACTAATAGTGCCCGCACCTTGTCCTAATTAGCTTGGACTACCGGATCTTTGCAATGCACATGTTTTAACCAAGTGTCACAATGGGGTACCTCCATGCCGCCTGTACAAAGGTCTAAGGAGAAAGCTCGCATTTTGGATTTCTCGCTTTTGATTATTCTCAACTTAGACATCCATACCGGGACAACATGGACAACAGATAATGGACTCCTCTTTAATGCATAAGCATGTGACAACAATTATTATTCTCATATGAGATTGAGGATATATGTCCAAAACTGAAACTTCCACCATGATTCATGGCTTTAGTTAGCAGCCCAATGTTCTTCTCTAACAATATGCATGCTCCAACCATTACGGTGGTATATCTCTCTTACTTCAGACAAGACGGACATGCATAGCAACTCACATGATATTCAACAGAGAATAGTTGATGGCGTCCCCAGAAGCATGGTTATCTCACAACAAGCAACTTAATAAGAGATAAAGTGCATAAGTACATATTCAATACCATAATAGTTTTTAAGCTATTTGTCCCATGAGCTATATATTGCAAAGGTGAATGATGGAATTTTAAAGGTTTAGGCTAGCAAGGCTATTTGAAACAAACACAAGGATGAACGGTGCAGCAAAACTCACATAAAAGACATATTGTAAACATTATAAGACTCTACACCGTCTTCCTTGTTGTTCAAAACTCAATACTAGATGTTATCTAGACTCTAGAGAAACCAAATATGCAAACCAAATTAGCAAGCTCTAAGTGTTTCTTCATTAATGGGTGCAAAGTATATGATGCAAGAGCTTAAACATGAGCACAACAATTGCCAAGTATCAAATTATTCAAGACATTTTAGAATTACTACAGTATCATTTTCCAATTCCAACCATATAACAATTTAACGAAGAAGAAACTTCGCCATGAATACTATGAGTAGAGCCTAAGGACATACTTGTCCATATGCTACAGCGGAGCGTGTCTCTCTCCCATAAAGTGAATGCTAGGATCCATTTTATTCAAATAAAACAAAAACAAAAACAAACCGACGCTCCAAGCAAAGTGCATAAGATGTGACGGAATAAAAATATAGTTTCAGGGGAGGAACCTGATAATGTTGTCGATGAAGAAGGGGATGCCTTGGGCATCCCCAAGCTTAGACGCTTGAGTATTCTTAGAATATGCAGGGGTGAACCACCGGGGCATCCCCAACTTAGAGCTTTCACTCTCCTTGATCATATTGCATCATACTCCTCTCTTGATCCTTGAAAACTTCCTCCACACCAAACTCGAAACAACTCATTAGAGGATTAGTGCACAATAAAAATTCACATGTTAAGAGGTGACACAATCATTCTTAACACTTCTGTACATTGCATAAAGCTACTGGACATTAATGGATCAAAGAAATATATCCAACATAGAAAAAGAGGCAATGCGAAACAAAAGGCAGAATCTGTCAAAACAGAACAGTCCGTAAAGATGGATTTTATTAGGCCACCAGACTTGCTCAAATGAAAATGCCCAAATTGAATGAAAGTTGCGTACATATCTGAGGATAATTCACGTAAATTGGCTTAATTTTCTGAGCTACCTACAGGGAGATAGACCCAGATTCGTGACAGCAAAGAAATCTGGAACTGCGCAGTAATCCAAATCTAGTACTTACTTTACTATCAAAGACTTTACTTGGCACAACAAAACATAAAACTAAGATAAGGAGATGTTGCTACAGTAGTAAACAACTTCCAAGACACAAATATAAAACAAATTTCTGTAGTAAAAACATGGGTTGTCTCCCATAAGCGCTTTTCTTTAACGCCTTTCAGCTAGGCGCAGAAAGTGTGTATCAAGTATTATCGAGAGATGAAGCATCGACGTTACCTTGGGCTTTACCCTTACCTTTCTTGTCCTTTTTCTTACTCTTTGGCTTAGGGAATATATGGCTACCCCCGGGTGTAGAGGTGAATTTTAGGGTGCCTTCTCTCACGTCTATGACTGCTCCCAATAGTTTCAGCAGAGATCTTCCGAGTGTGATTTGTCCTGTTCCTGCGCATTCAATGACAAGATAATCAATGGATATTGTTCTCCCAAGAATGGTTGTATGCACACTCGCAGCTATTCCTTTAGGAATTATAACAGAGTTATCAATAAGATTTATTCCTTCTCCCCCTTCAGCGAATTCCCAAAGTTTCAAAGATTTATGAATACTCTTAGGCATTAAGCAAAATTCAGTCATAATATCACAATTAGCATGAAGAGTTTGGTCACCTATGACAATTTTAATAGTAGGATCCCATAATGAAGGTTCAGAGTTCACTAAAACTTGATCAAGACGGTTACGAATATTTCCATAATTTTCATTTAAGCGAGATGCACTTGTCTCAAGAGTGTTTAATCTATTATAAATGCTAATAAGGGCTGAATCAAAGTTATTAGCTGAATCATGTGATGCAACCAACTTCTTTATGGCATTAAAAGCTTGATCCCCATTACAATGAAGGAAATCTCCTCCCACTAGAGCATCCAAGGCATATCTATAGCGAATCATAAGACCAAAATAAAAATTACTAAGGAGCAAACTTAGAGTCATTTGAGGTTCAGCTTTACGATAAGAAGTAAAAATCCTGGACCAAGCATCTTTAAAACTTTCCTCATCCCCTTGTTTAAAAGTAAAAACTAATTCCTCAGGTGAAGAAGTAACAGGTACAAAGCTAGACATGATAACAAAAGTAAACTAAATGCTAGTAACTAATTTTTTGTGTGTTTTTGATATAGCGTGCAAGACAGTAAATAAAGTAAAGCTAGCAACTAAGTTTTTTGTGTTTTGATATAAGTGCAGCAAACAAAGTAGTAAATAAAATAAAGCAAGACAAAAACAAAGTAAAGAGATTGAGAAGTGGAGACTCCCCTTGCAGCGTGTCTTGATCTCCCCGGCAACGGCGCCAGAAAAAAAGCTTAATGGCGTGTAACTCACACGTTCGTTGGGAACCCCAAGAGGAAGGTATGATGCGCACAGCAGCATGTTTTCCCTCAGAAAGAAACTGAGATTTATCGAACCAGGAGGAGCCAAGAAGCACGTTGAAGGTTGATGGCGGCGGGATGTAGTGCGGCGCAACACCAGAGATTCCG
This sequence comes from Lolium rigidum, assembly GCF_022539505.1. Classification (NCBI taxonomy): domain Eukaryota; kingdom Viridiplantae; phylum Streptophyta; class Magnoliopsida; order Poales; family Poaceae; genus Lolium; species Lolium rigidum. The sequence goes on along the minus strand of NC_061512.1, from coordinate 154,580,823 downwards.
GCGCCAACGTGGAACCTGCACAACACAACCAAAGTACTTTGCCCCAACGAAACAGTGAGGTTGTCAATCTCACCGGCTTGCTGTAACAAAGGATTAACCGTATTGTGTGGAAGATGATTGTTTGCAAGAAAACAGTAAAGAACAAGTATTGCAGCAGATTTGTATTTCAGTATAAAAAGAATGGACCGGGGTCCACAGTTCACTAGAGGTGTCTCTCCCATAAGATAAAAGCATGTTGGGTGAACAAATTACAGTCGGGCAATTGACAAATAGAGAGGGCATAACAATGCACATACATGTCATGATAAGTATAGTGAGATTTAATTGGGAATTACGACAAAGTACATAGACCGCCATCCAACTGCATCTATGCCTAAAAAGTCCACCTTCGAAGTTATCGTCCGAACCCCTTCCCGAATTAAGTTGCAAAGCAACGGACAATTGCATTAAGTATGGTGCGTAATGTAATCAACAACTACATCCTCGGCCATAGCGCCAATGTTTTATCCCTAGTGGCAACAAGCACAACACAACCTTAGAACTTTCTGTCACTCGTCCCAGGTGTCAATGCAGGCATGAACCCACTATCGAGCATAAATACTCCCTCTTGGAGTTAAGAGCAAAAACTTGGCCAGAGCCTCTACTAATAACGGAGAGCATGCAAGATCATAAACAACACATATGTAATAACTTGATAATTAACATAACATGGTACTCTCTATCCATCGGATCCCGACAAACACAACATATAGCATTACAGATAGATGATCTTGATCATGTTAGGCAGCTCACAAGATCCAACAATGAAGCACAATGAGGAGAAGACAACCATCTAGCTAATGCTATGGACCCATAGTCCAGGGGTGATCTACTCACTCATCACTCCGGAGGCGACCATGGCGGTGTAGAGTCCTCCGGGAGATGAATCCCCTCCGGCAGGGTGCCGGAGGAGATCTCCAGAATCCCCCGAGATGGGATTGGTGGCGGCGGTGTCTCTGGAAGGTTTTCCGTATCGTGGTTTTTCGCATCAGCGATTTCGCGACGGAGGCTTTAAGTAGGCGGAAGGGCAGAGTCGGAGGGCTGACGAGGGCCCCACGCCACAGGGCGGCGCGGGCCCCTCCTTGGCCGCGCTGCCTTGTGGTGGTGGCCCCTCGTGGCCCCACTTCGTATGCTCTTCGGTCTTCTGGAAGGTTCGTGGCAAAGTAGGACCCTGGGACTTGATTTCGTCCAATTCCGAGAATATTTCGTTACTACGATTTCTGAAACCAAAAACAGCAGAAAACAGCAACTGGCACTTCGGCATCTTGTTAATAGGTTAGTTCCAGAAAATGCACGAATATGACATAAAGTGTGCATAAAACATGTAGGTATCATCAATAATATGGCATGGAACATAAGAAATTATCGATACGTCAGAGACGTATCATGCTCCGGTACAAACATTAAACCGGTATCTTGATGGATCAAACCATCCGGTTTGGCATGCCTTTGGCATACCGGGGGTCATCCCCCCAACATTAGTCCCCGAAGCTGGTATAGTCTAGCGGATTCTATCCAACAGACCATGCCAGATTCTTCTGTCTTAGGATACCGGTTTGATCTACCCGGCGCTTAGCTTAGATCCGGCATCTTTGCTCGGACTCACGTTTTCTCTCTTTGCTAAGTGTTCTCCGGTGTCTTATCCTCCGGCACCTTTGACATTAACTCTTTCCTCGGCGAAGTCGAGAATTTCTCGGGTACCGCGCCTGTCAGTGACATGCGCACTGTGCCTGACGCGTCAGTGTCAGGGGTCACTTCCTTTCGGCTTCTGCGCCAACATTTATGGCGCCACACCGGATCCTCGCGGCCGTTCCGGATCCGTGTGGCCTCCCTGTGGCATGTTGTTTTCTGCGCGTGTATCTGCGTGCCACGTGGCGGCCCACGAGGCGAACCGCCGCGGCCCGACGGTTTTCGGCCCACTACCCCTTCTCTCTATATAAGGGCGGAGCGGTTCCTCTTCATCTTCTTCTTCGCATTCCCCACTTCTTCGCGCACAGTGCCCTTGCTCTCTGCGCCTCCGCCGCTCCGTTCGCCGCTCGAGCTCTGCCGCCCGACGAATATCCGCTACTGCTCCGCCGGACGTCGCCGGACTTCACCGCGTGAAGAACCTCTACGGCGCTCCTGTCGCGGTCGCGGCACTGGTGCTTCCTCAAGCTTTTCTCCACCTCACCGTCGGCGGACCTCCTCGCCAACCGCAGGCTCACCATTCCACCGGCGAGCCACTTCTTCTGCGACTCCGCCGCCTCAGGTTAGGCCCGATACATCTTTACTTCTTCTCTCTTAGCTTTCCAGATCTAGGGGCGGTAGAGTATTTATCCCCTCTTTATTTTGCTTTTTCTCTTACTCGTAGATCTTCGCGCGAGGGTCTTTTTGGGGGAAACTATTTTACGGTAGATTCCGGCGTCTTCCAGATCTACATGTCTGGCGAAGAATCTTTTCTCGCTTCCTCTTCTAGTAGTCAAGGAAGTAGGACTTCCGACGGGCTGACCGAAGATCTTGCCCGGATGGAGGCTGAATCCAGCAAGGACCAAGAGGTCGGCACTTCTAGCCGGGCCCCCGGAAAGGATCTTTCCGGTATCACACGCGGAGCCTGGAGAGGCTCCGATGTCACACACCATGAGATTGACTGGCTTTACCGGTCTAGGAGGATACCAGAAGGGGTCTCCTGCCGGATTCCTGGCGACGAGATCGAACCGGTGCTCAATCCCGGTGAGGTCGTTGTCTTTCTTGCTCACTTCGAGTGAGGCTTCGGCCTCCCTGCCTCCGATTTCTTTCGCCAAATCCTCGATTTCTATCGACTCCAGCCTCACCACCTTCCCGGCAACGCCGTTTTTTATCTTTCTTGCTTTGTGGCATTCATGGAAGGCTATATCGGCATCCGTCCCGCTCGCGAGACGTTTGCCCGCTTCTTTTCTCTCCGGATCAACTCGCTCCAGGGCAAGGACATTCCCAAGCCCAAACCCCCCGTACAATGCGGGTCTTGTATCATCGGCTCCCGCCAAGGGAGCCCCTTTTTAAGTTCAACGGCCTCGAGTCTTGCCGGTTGTGGCAGACTACGTTCTTCTACGTGAAGAATGAGAGCGCCGCTGACCTCATCAATCTGCCGCCCTTCAACCCGGCGCCGCCCGCCAAGATCAACTGGAACTACAACCCCGGTACGGACCACATAGAGACAAACCGGGTGGTACGCTTCATGTTGAACCTGATGAAGGAGACCAACATCTGCTCCGATGATATCATCCGCACCTTCATCAGCCGCCGGGTGCTTCCCCTTAAGCGCCGCGCTCACAAGATAAGCGAGATGTACGGCCCTGGTGATCCCACCAAGATCACCGGCCTACCCTTGAGCAAGGCGGACGTGGTCCTGAAGGCTAATCAAATATGCCAAACGGACATGCCGGATGACTGGGAGTGGGGCTTTCTTCCTCTCAGCTCCCTCAACCCCCCAACCGAGGAAGTAAGAGATTATGTCACCCGGGCTGTTCCACCGGTAACTTTTATGCTGCGGCTAACTGTTTTCTTTTTGTTTTTAGGCTAGGGACCGCTTCCCTCGCATTGACTCAGAGCGGCGAGGCCCTTGCCGGAAGCGAGCTCTAGACAAGTTCGACCCGAACCCTTTCATCCATTGGCTGGACCTGAAGATGGGCCGGACTCCAGCTTCGCGCCTCGGCAAGTCTCCACCGGAACCAGTCGGTTCGTCCGACGACCTGACCTTGCTTGAGGTAGTTCTTCTTTTTGATCTCTCATACTCTTCTGTTACCTATTTCCTTCTGTAGACGTTCCCTCAGCTGGCCCCGAACCACAGGTCCACGAGCACATGGCTCCCCTGCAGGCCGAGGTCGGGGATGAGTTTCTGAATAAGCTCATGCCCCAGAGCAAAAAGAACAAGGCGCCTGCTGCTGATGCTTGTTCTAGCCAAGCTCCTCCCGCCAAACGCTCCCGGACGGAAGTCATTGGGGGAAAGCAAATTAGCACGAAGCGCTACAAGCATAAGCAGATGCCGGTCTCTTCCGGGTGAGTCCTTTATTTCTCTTTTTGCTTGTTTTGCCCTTACCAAGTTCTTTTCCGGTTGCTTTTTTTCCAACCCTTCCTTTTTCTCTCTTTCAGCCCCGCACTCAAGCTTGGCTCCAAGCCTGAGGGCTCTGCCGGCTCCGCAAGGACCTCAACTCCTCCTCCTCAAACAAGCCCGGTACCATCCGGTACCTGCGATCTCTCTGCCTCCCCTCTGGGAGGCACTACAAGTGCGGGGCGCGCGGCCCCTACACCTCCTGACCACCGCGCGGAGGAGGATCTCACCTCCCCTCCTGAGACCCAAGACACCGGCGCCAGCAACACCGGCGCCGACGAAGAAACTGCCGGGCGGGCGGAACCTCTGGTTCCTTCTGCCCGAAGAAGAAGAAGAAGAAGACGAAGAAGAAGCAGCCAAGCTCTTCCCCCACCAAGGCCGCGCCGGATACTTCCACGCCAGCCTCCTCTTCACCGCACCCGGAAGCTCCTACTCTTGAGCCTACCGGGACTACTCCAACGCCGCCACCGAGCCAAGGACCTTCCGCGGCCAAGCCCAAGCCGCCGCCAGAAACCCCCAAGATCACCAAGTTCCTCAAGCCGGGGGCTTTTCGGGGCAAGGCCGTGGAGGGCAGCGCCTCAGCCGGCTCGCTGTCTCTAGTGCTGCACGCCGGCCCTGCTGCTGCTGCGGTCCAAGAAAAACCTTCCGGCCTCCTGGGCCGGATCGTTGAGCTGAAGCGCGAGGGCCGGGACCTGGGGCACCTTCTCCCCTACGCCCAAAAGTGGAATGATGCGGATATCTCTGCATCTACCCGCGGCTTGGGGAAGGACCGTCTTCCAGCGCCAGACCCTGCTGGGCCCCGGTCCACTGAAGAACACTTCATGCGGCTCAAGCGCGCCGTGAAGGAGTTCGACAGTGCGTGGTACGGCGCCACCAGCAACGTGGTGGTAAGTTTCGCCAACCTTTTTGCAATCTTTTGTTGATGCCGGTTTCTTTCTTTCTGGATCTTGTCTATCTTCCCAGTCCCCGAGTTTCGTGTTGAGAGCATAGCTCTTAGCGCGAAACTTAACTAGAAACGCGCGAAACCGGCATAGCTAGTCCCCGAGTTTCGGGTTAAGATCTTTGCTCTTAGCGCGAAACTTAACTAGAAACACACGAAACCGGCATAGCCAGTCCCCGAGTTTCGGGTTAAGATCTTTTCTCTTAGCGCGAAACTTAACTAGAAACGCGCGAAACCGGCATAGCCAGTCCCCGAGTTTCGGGTTGATAACATAGTTTTCTTCTTTTTCACAATTATCTTCCTTTGAACAGAGCACCGCGGATGCCCGGAAGCAGCTCTTCGAGGAGCTTCTCTGGGAGCACCGGGACCTTGCCGAGGCCCACAGCCACTGCCAAGGTTTATTTCCTTTCTTTTCTTCTGGCATCTTTTTACCGGAATGTTTCCTTCTTTAACACTTATGAATCTTTTGTTCAACAGCTGTCCCGGAAGCTACCATTGAGGCCCTCAAGGTCCAGATTGCCACCCTCCAAGGTGTCACTTTTTCTTTTCCGGTTGACTCGTTCTTTCCTCATTTTATCAGCTGCCACTTTGCTAACACCTTTCTTTCCGGTGCCTAGGTGAAAAGGAGCAGCTCATCAAGGAGCACCAGGAGGCGCTGGACGCCCAAAAGACTGCCTCCAGGGAGCTTAAGGAACAGGCGATGCAGGCCGCGCTCCAGCATGACCAAGCTCTAAAGGATGCCAAGGCCGCAGCCGAGGCCAGGCTGGCGGAGGTTGTGGATGATTCCACGAACTCCAGCGCGGTGCTGAGGGCAGACCTGGAGGAGGAAAGGAAGGCGCAGAAAGCGGTGGAGCACCACATTGAGGTTATGACCACTGATCATAAAGAATATGATCGGCTGGTGATGGCGTGTAACTCACACGTTCGTTGGGAACCCCAAGAGGAAGGTATGATGCGCACAGCAGCAAGTTTTCCCTCAGAAAGAAACCAAGGTTTATCGAACCAGGAGGAGCCAAGAAGCACGTTGAAGGTTGATGGCGGCGGGATGTAGTGCGGCGCAACACCAGGGATTCCGGCGCCAACGTGGAACCTGCACAACACAACCAAAGTACTTTGCCCCAACGAAACAGAGTGAGGTTGTCAATCTCACCGACTTGCTGTAACAAAGGATTAACCGTATTGTGTGGAAGATGATTGTTTGCAGAAAACAGTAAAGAACAATTGCAGTAGATTGTATGCGATGTAAAGAATCGGACCGGGGTCTACAGTTCACTAGAGGTGTCTCTCCCATAAGATAAAAGCATGTTGGGTGAAAAAATTACAGTCGGGCAATTGACAAATAGAGAGGGCATAACAATGCACATACATGATATGATAAATATAGTGAGATTTAATTGGGCATTACGACAAAGTACATAGACCGCTATCCGAGCATGCATCTATGCCTAAAAAGTCCACCTTCGAGGTTATCATCCGAACCCCTTCCAAGTATTAAGTTGCAAAACAACGGACAATTGCATTAAGTATGGTGCGTAATGTAATCAATAACTACATCCTTAGACATAGCATCAATGTTTTATCCCTAGTGGAAACAAGCACATCCACAACCTTAGAACTTTCCGTCACTCGTCCCAGATTTAATGGAGGCATGAACCCAAGTATCGAGCATAAATACTCCCTCTTGGAGTTAAGAGCAAAAACTTGGCCGAGCCTCTACTAATAACGGAGAGCATGCAAGATCATAAACAACAAATAGGTAATAACTTGATAATTAACATAACATAGTATTCTCTATCCATCGGATCCCGACAAACACAATATATAGTATTACAGATAGATGATCTTGATCATGTTAGGCAGCTCACAAGATCCAACAATGAAGCACATAAGGAGAAGACGACCATCTAGCTACTGCTATGGACCCATAGTCCAGGGGTGAACTACTCACTCATCACTTCGGAGGCGACCATGGCGGTGAAGAGTCCTCCGGGAGATGATTCCCCTCTCCGGCGGGGTGCCGGAGGCGATCTCCTGAATCCCCCGAGATGGGATTGGCGGCGGCGGCGTCTCGCATAGGTTTTCCGTATCGTGGCTCTCGGTACGGAGGGTTTCGCGACGAAGGCTTTAAGTAGGCGGAAGGGCAACGCGGGGGCCACACGAGGGCCCCACACACCGGGCCGCGCCGCCTCGCCGTGGCGGCGCCTCGTGGCCCCACTTCCTTTCCCCCTCGGTCTTCTGGAAGCTTCGTGCAAAAATAGGACCCTGGGCGTTGATTTCGTCCAATTCCGAGAATATTTCTTTACTAGGATTTCGGAAACCAAAAACAGTGAGAAAACAAGCAATCGGCTCTTCGGCATCTTGTTAATAGGTTAGTGCCGGAAAATGCATAAATACGACATATAATGTGTATAAAACATGTAGATATCATCAATAATGTAGCATGGAACATAAGAAATTATCGATACGTCGCAAACGTATCAGCATCCCCAAGCTTAGTTCTGCTCGTCCCGAGCAAGTAAACGATAACAAAGATAATTTCTGAAGTGACATGCCATCATAACCTTGATCATACTATTGTAAGCATATGTAATGAATGCAGCGATCAAAACAATGGTAATGACATGAGTAAACAAATGAATCATAAAGCAAAGACTTTTCATGAATAGTACTTCAAGACAAGCATCAATAAGTCTTGCATAAGAGTTAACTCATAAAGCAATAAATCAAAGTAAAGGTATTGAAGCAACACAAAGGAAGATTAAGTTTCAGCGGTTGCTTTCAACTTATAACATGTATATCTCATGGATAGTGTCAATGTAAAGTAATATAATAAGTGCAATATGCAAGTATGTAGGAATCAATGTACAGTTCACACAAGTGTTTTCTTCTTGAGGTGGAGAGAAATAGGTGAACTGACTCAACATAAAAGTAAAAGAAAGGTCCTTCAAAGAGGAAAGCATCGATTGCTATATTTGTGCTAGAGCTTTTATTTTGAAAACATGAAACTATTTTATCAACGGTAGTAATAAAGCATATGAGTTATGTAAATTATATCTTACAAGTTGCAAGCCTCATGCATAGTATACTAATAGTGCCCGCACCTTGTCCTAATTAGCTTGGACTATCGGATCATCGCAACACACATGTTTTAACCAAGTGTCACAAAGGGGTACCTCCATGCCGCTCTGTACAAAGGTCTAAGGAGAAAGCTCGCATTTTGGATTTCTCGCTTTTGATTATTCTCAACTTAGACATCCATACCGGGACAACATGGACAACGAGATAATGGACTCCTCTTTAATGCATAAGCATGTGGCAACAATTAGTGTTCTCATATGAGATTGAGGATATATGTCCAAAACTGAAACTTCCACCATGATTCATGGCTTTAGTTAGCGGCCCAATGTTCTTCTCTAACAATATGCATGCTCTAACAATTAAAGTGGTAGATCTCTCTTACTTCGTGACAAGACGGACATGCATAGCAACTCACATGATATTCAACAAAGAGTTGATGGCGTCCCCAGGAACATGGTTATCGCACAACAAGCAACTTAATAAGAGATAAAGTGCATAAGTACATATTCAATACCACAATAGTTTTTAGGCTATTTTGTCCCATGAGCTATATATTGTAAATGCGAATGATGGAAATTTAAAGGTAGCACTCAAGCAATTTACTTTGGAATGGCGGAGAAATACCATGTAGTAGGTAGGTATGGTGGACACAAATGGCATAGTGGTTGGCTCAAGGATTTTGGATGCATGAGAAGTATTCCCTCTCGATACAAGGTTTAGGCTAGCAAGGTTATTTGAAACAAACACAAGGATGAACGGTGCAGCAAAACTCACATAAAAGACATATTGTAAACATTATAAGAATCTACACCGTCTTCCTTGTTGTTCAAAACTCAATACTAGAAATTATCTAGACTTTAGAGAGACCAAATATGCAAACCAAATTTGGCAAGCTCTAGGTGTTTCTTCATTAATGGGTGCAAAGTATATGATGCAAGAGCTTAAACATGAGCACAACAATTGCCAAGTATCAAATTATCCAAGACATTTTAGAATTACTACATGTAGCATTTCCCGTTTCCAACCATATAACAATTTAACGAAGAAGATTCAACCTTCGCCATGAATACTATGAGTAAAGCCTAAGGACATATTTGTCCATATGCAACAGCGGAGCGTGTCTCTCTCCCACACAATGAATGCTAGGATCCATTTTATTCAAACAAAAACAAAAACAAAAACAAACCGACGCTCCAAGCAAAGTACATATGATGTGACTCGAATAAAAATATAGTTTCAGGGGAGGAACTCGATAATGTTGTCGATGAAGAAGGGGATGCCTTGGGCATCCCCAAGCTTAGACGCTTGAGTCTTCTTAAAATATGCAGGGGTGAACCACGGGGGCATCCCCAAGCTTAGAGCTTTCACTCTCCTTGATCATATTGTATCATACTCCTCTCTTGATCCTTGAAAACTTCCTCCACACCAAACTCGAAACAACTCATTAGAGGGTTAGTGCACAATAAAAATTAACATGTTCAGAGGTGACATAATCATTCTTAACACTTCTGGACATTGCATAAAGCTACTGGACATTAATGGATCAAAGAAATTCATCCAACATAGCAAAAGAGGCAATGCGAAATAAAAGGCAGAATCTGTCAAAACAGAACAGTTCGTAAAGACGAATTTTAAAATGGCACCCGACTTGCTCAAATGAAAATGCTCAAATTAGTGAAAGTCGCGTACATATCTGAGGATCACGCACGTAAATTGGCATATTTTTCTGAGCTACCTACAGAGAATTAGGCCCAGATTCGTGACAAAGAAAGAAATCAGAATCGCGCAGTAATCCAAATCTAGTATGAACCTTACTATCAAAGACTTTACTTGGCACAACAAAACATAAAACTAAGATAAGGAGAGGTTTCTACAGTAGTAAACAACTTCCAAGACTCAAATATAAAACAAAGTACTGTAGTAAAAACATGGGTTGTCTCCCATAAGCGCTTTTCTTTAACGCCTTTCAGCTAGGCGCAGAAAGTGTAAATCAAGTATTATCAAGAGATGAAGCATCAACATCATAATTTGCTCTAATAATAGAATCATAAGGTAACTTCATTCTTTTTCTAGGGAAGTGTTCCATACCTTTCTTGAGAGGAAATTGATATTTAATATTACCTTCCTTCATATCAATAGTAGCACCAACGGTTCGAAGAAAAGGTCTTCCCAATATAATGGGGCAGGATGCATTGCATTCAATATCCAAGACAACAAAATCAACGGGGACAAGGTTATTGTGAACCATAATATGAACATTATCAACTCTCCCCAAGGGTTTCTTTTTAGCATTATCAGCGAGATTAACATCCAAATAACAATTTTTCAATGGTGGCAAGTCAAGCATATCATAGACTTTCTTAGGCATAACATAAATACTTGCACCAAGATCACATAAAGCATTAAAATCAAAATCATTGACCCTCATTTAATGATGGGCTCCCAACCATCTTCTAACTTCCTAGGAATAGAGGTTTCAAGTTTTAGTTTCTCTTCTCTAGCTTTTATGAGAGCATTTGTAATATGTTTTGTAAAGGCCAAATTTATAGCACTAGCATTAGGACTCTTAGCAAGTTTTTGTAAGAACTTTATAACTTCAGAGATGTGACAATCATCAAAATCTAAATCATTATGAGCTACAGCAATGGGATCATTGTCCCCAAGGTTGGAAAAAATTTCAGCGAGTTTTATCACAAGCAATTTCAGCAGTTTTAGCAATTTCGAGTGCGTTTTGTACGCTTTGCACTAGGAGCAGAAACATTGCCAACACCAATTATTTTACCATTGATAGTAGGAGGTGCAGCAACATGTGAGGAATCAACATTACTTGTGGTGGTAATAGTCCAAACTTTAGCTACATTATTCTCTTTAGCTAGTTTTTCATTTTCTTCTCTATCCCACCTAGCACGCAATTCAGCCATTAATCTTATATTCTCATTAATTCTAACTTGGATGGCATTTGTTGTAGTAGTAATCTTATTATCAATATCCTTATTAGGTATAACTTTCAATTTTAAAAGATCAACATCAGAGGCAAGTCTATCAACTCTAGAAGCAAGGATATCAATTTTATCAAGCTTTTCCTCAACAGATTTGTTAAAAGCAGTTTGTGTACTAATAAATTCTTTAAGCATAGCTTCAAGACCAGGGGGTACACTCCTATTATTGTTGTAAGATTTCCCATAAGAATTACCATAACCATTACCATTAGCAGAAGGATATGGCCTATAGTTATTACCAGAATTGTTCCTATAAGCATTGTTGTTGAAATTATTGTTTTTAATGAAATTCACATCAACATTTTCTTCTTGACCAACCAATGAAGCTAAAGGAACATTATTTGGATCAACATTAGATCTACCATTCACAAGCATAGACATAATCACATCAATCTTATCACTCAAGGAGGAGGTTTCTTCAACAGAATTTACCTTCTTACCTTGTGGAGCTCTTTCCGTGTGCCATTCGAGTAATTTATCATCATATCATCAAGAAGCTTTGTAGCCGCCCCCAAAGTGATGGACATAAAGGTACCTCCAGCAGCTGAATCCAATAGGTTCCGCGAAGAAAAATTCTGTCCTGCATAAAAGGTTTGGATGATCATCCAAGTAGTCAGTCCATGGGTTGGGCAATTCTTTACCAAAGATTTCATTCTCTCCCATGCTTGAGCAACATGTTCATTATCTAATTTCTTGAAATTCATTATGCTACTTCTCAAAGATATAATTTTAGCGGGAGGATAATATCTACCAATAAAAGCATCCTTACATTTAGTCCATGAATCAATACTATTCTTAGGCAAAGATAGCAACCAATCTTTAGCTCTTCCTCTTAATGAGAAAGGAAAAAATTTCAGTTTAATAATATCACCATCTACATCCTTATACTTTTGCATTTCACATAATTCAACAAAATTATTAAGATGGGCAGCAGCATCATCAGAACTAATACCAGAAAATTGCTCTCTCATGACAAGATTCAGTAAAGCAGGTTTAATTTCAAAGAATTCTGCTGTAGTAGCAGGTGGAGCAATAGGTGTGCATAGGAAATCATTATTGTTTGTGGTTGTGAAGTCACACAACTTAGTATTTTCAGGAGTATTCATTTTAGCAGTAGTAAATAAAGCAAACTAGATAAAGTAAATGCAAGTAACTAATTTTTTTGTGTTTTTGATATAGAGTGCAAGACAGTAAATAAAGTAAAGCTAGCAACTAATTTTTTTGTGTTTTGTTTAAGTGCAGCAAACAAAGTAGTAAATAAAATAAAGCAAGACAAAAACAAAGTAAAGAGATTGGGAAGTGGAGACTCCCCATGCAGCGTGTCTTGATCTCCCCGGCAACGGCGCCAGAAAAAGAGCTTGATGGCGTGTAACTCACACGTTCGTTGGGAACCCCAAGAGGAAGGTATGATGCGCACAGCAGCAAGTTTTCCCTCAGAAAGAAACCAAGGTTTATCGAACCAGGAGGAGCCAAGAAGCACGTTGAAGGTTGATGGCGGCGGGATGTAGTGCGGCGCAACACCAGGGATTCCGGCGCCAACGTGGAACCCGCACAACACAACCAAAGTACTTTGCCCCAACGAAACGGTGAGGTTGTCAATCTCACCGGCTTGCTGTAACAAAGAATTAACCGTATTGTGTGGAAGATGATTGTTTGCGAGAAAACAGTAAAGAACAATTGCAGTAGATTGTATGCGATGTAAAGAATAGGACCGGGGTCTACAGTTCACTAGAGGTGTCTCTCCCATAAGATAAAAGCATGTTGGGTGAACAAATTACAGTCGGGCAATTGACAAATAGAGAGGGCATAACAATGCACATACATGATATGATAAATATAGTGAGATTTAATTGGGCATTACGACAAAGTACATAGACCGCTATCCAGCATGCATCTATGCCTAAAAAGTCCACCTTCGAGGTTATCATCCGAACCCCTTCCAGTATTAAGTTGCAAAACAACGAGACAATTGCATTAAGTATGGTGCGTAATGTAATCAATAACTACATCCTTAGACATAGCATCAATGTTTTATCCCTAGTGGCAACAAGACATCCACAACCTTAGAACTTTCTCGTCATCGTCCCGCATTTAATGGAGGCATGAACCCAGTATCGAGCATAAATACTCCCTCTTGGAGTTAAGAGCAAAAACTTGGCCAGAGCCTCTACTAATAACGGAGAGCATGCAAGATCATAAACAACACATAGGTAATAACTTGATAATTAACATAACATAGTATTCTCTATCCATCGGATCCCGACAAACACAACATATAGTATTACAGATAGATGATCTTGATCATGTTAGGCAGCTCACAAGATCCAACAATGAAGCACATAAGGAGAAGACGACCATGTAGCTACTGCTATGGACCCATAGTCCAGGGGTGAACTACTCACTCATCACTCCGGAGGCGACCATGGCGGTGAAGAGTCCTCCGGGAGATGATTCCCCTCTCCGGCAGGGTGCCGGAGGCGATCTCCTGAATCCCCCGAGATGGGATTGGCGGCGGCGGCATCTCAGTAAGGTTTTCCGTATCGTGGCTCTCAGTACAGAGGGTTTCACGACGAAGGCTTTAAGTAGGCGGAAGGGCAACGCGGGGGGCCACACGAGGGCCCCACACACCAGGGCCGCGCGGCCAGGGGCTGGGCCGCGCCGCCCTGCTGTGGCGGCGCCTCGTGGCCCCACTTCCTTTCCCCCTCGGTCTTCTGGAAGCTTCCTGCAAAAATAGGACCTTGGGCGTTGATTTCGTCCAATTCCGAGAATATTTCTTTACTAGGATTTCTGAAACCAAAAACAGCGAAAACAAGCAATCGGCTCTTCGGCATCTTGTTAATAGGTTAGTGCCGGAAAATGCATAAATACGACATATAATGTGTATAAAACATGTAGATATCATCAATAATGTAGCATGGAACATAAGAAATTATCGATACGTCGGAGACGTATCAGCTGGTCATGCATATTGATGCGCTGGCTTTCCGTAAGCCCTTGCCTTGTCCC